>NC_063188.1:43857993-43966392 GCF_023159225.1 Perognathus longimembris pacificus
GGAGAAATACTCAAGAAGAGAATTACTTTAAAAAGAAAAAGAATAATCCATGCTAAAATGCTAAAATATGTTAAATTTCAATATCAGTTATTGTAGTATTCAACATTCAGGATTTCAGCATACTCAAGATTGAAATGAAAACAGATTCTCCAAATAGGGTAAATGTATTTAACTTAAATGTTACCTACACATTGAGATGCATAGCTAAAGGAAATGAAGACTGTGTGCTAGGGAAAATTTACTGAAAGAAAATGAGACCAAATGTAGATTGTTTCTCAGTTTTCTTTCTTATTAACATCACTTTGGATTTCAGAGGTGCAGCACCAGGAAAGTAAAGTTTGTTGGCAAGCAAAAGTGGTAGTGAACTTATGTAAATGGCAAGAATTCCCATGGTGAAATGCTTTCGGCATTTGCAGGCAAAATAACTCTATGAGAGCTGAGATTGCAATTATTACAGCTGGTGGGTTTTCTAAAGCTACAGTCATTCAAAAATCATTTGTAAATACTAGTGTGCTTATTATGAAAGTGTGAACCACAACAAGCCCAGACTTCTGTGTTTTTTTTTTTTCCCCTCATGTGTCACGGCTGTATTCTTTTGCCCCTTATGGTTTTCTATAAACTCCTATGAAGCAGATTTTTTTTTCATTTTAACCCAAACTACTTTAGTCAGTTAGCACTTCAGTATGCTAATAGTAGATGATATAATATATGTGCTATTTTAAAGAGCCCAAATGCCTGAATAAAATAAATTTAATTTTTTCATAGGTTGTTAGATAACCAGGTACATGGACATTTCTAACTATTTTAGTAGATAATGATTTACACTAAATCCCAGTTCACTAGTCCGTGTGCATGCATGTGTGTGCTGGGGGGGGTGGGGGGGGTGAGAGACCAATGAGAGGAACACAAGAAAAACAGCATTCTGTGTAGTTTTTCCAACTTAGTATGCATGTGAACCACCTGGGAATCTTGTTAAAAATGCAAATTCTTAATATTTTTTGGGCAAGGTTTGAATGGAAGAAAAAAGTTGTCAGATACAAAAAAAGAATCTAGCCCATGCAGTTGATCTTGAGCAAGTTACTTAAAATCTATGATTACTTCAGTTCTTAGATTTTTTTCATGTGTAAAGTCAGGCTAAAAATTGTAAGGATTCCAACAACAAAATGTAAAGCACCTTATCTACTTGGAGAAGTTCTATAGGCAATATTTACAATAGTGTTATTAAAATGAAGATATGACATGCACAATACAATGAAGGAAAAGAAATGTTAAATGAATTGGCTTCCATATTTCACAATGTGAAATCTCAAACTTTGCTCCAGTGTGGCCCTTTTCAACCCTTTGAATGGCACCATTTGTCCTCTGAATGACAAAAAATAATGGGTTGTTAATATCATTCCTATGTTACCAGCTTTACTTCAGACCAACTTGCCTCAATTGCATCACTGAAAAAATGTTTTTTATCATTTTTTCTTCTTAGTAATGAATAGTGGTGCCTAACCTTTAGGAATTTATTGCTTTCTCATTGTCCTTTTTATAACCTCAGCTCGTTAAAAAAACTTTTATAAGAGTTCAAATCTTTCCTTCAACTCTGTTATCCAAAGTAGTTTTGTAGTTATAACAATGCTCTAATTCTACTCTGAGGTAATCCTGTGCAGGTCCTCAGATTTACACCAGTCCCTGGAGAGACAGCCAGATTATTTTGGTTCTGAAAATAAAAATATTGCAATCAATTCTAACACTTTTTATGAAATATTCAGTCCAAATTTACACATACAAGATTCTACACAAAATCCTACACACATACACAAAATAATTCCCTGATGCTCTGTCAGTTTATATTATACTTAAATGACACACTTAGTAGATAGCATAGATTGTGAAGTCAATTTTAGCCTCTTGTGAGTGGACGTAGTTTATTTCTCAGGAGTTCCATTTTCTTGAAAGTATTATATACAATATGGGTTAGCTCACAAGATCCCTTCACACATTGAAGTGTTATGGGTGGAAACACCTTTTCCCCTAGTTGAGTGTGAGTGTCTGATTTCTACATTGATTTCTTTCTTTTTTTACTTCTCACCCTCATTGGATGGTTCTAAAATTCCTTCAGTTGACTATTCATTAGTTCTAATTGGACCTATTTTTAAAGTTCCTTTGAATTTACTTTTGCTAAATACTGTTGAAACTTTTCTTATTCTGATTTTAAATAAGTGCCAAGAAGTTGCGATTTTTATTTTTCAGTTGCATTTCTTTAATTTTTCAGTTTCCATAGGGATTTGCACCTATAATGTTTTGTCATTATATTTCTGATTCATTTGCTGACATGAAAGTTATGCTATTTTTATGATTATTAAAACATATCTATTAAAATCTTCTAATGGATTAATTCTGTAAACATAGCTAGCATCAATAATGTGTCTGTGATTATCTTATTCCTGATGAATATTGTTAGTATACTATTTGTTAACAATAACTAACCATAAATATATGAAAACTCATTGTGTGAAGTACTAAAAGTAATTCTAGTTTAAATCATATTGTTATTGTTGGCACTGTTCTCTAATAATTGTCTCAAACACTGACAAGAACACTGGGGAATTTGTAGTTTATTTGAGAAGGCAAAGCCCACTTTAAAAAGTCAGAAATCTTTCAATGGAAAAGGTCTCAGATTCATTTTGATGGTTTGATCATTAAGTTCTCCCTACAACTTCATAAAATAGCCATACTGCTTCTTATTGAATATTTCTAATCACAAAGGTTTCATTATCTCCTGAGGCAATAGCTCATTCTGTGTTGAAGTTCTGACTATTAAATCTCTTATGAACTGTATTGGAACTGACTTTCCAGTAGTTCTCAACCATTGGCCCTGTTTGTGTCTTTGGGACTTTATAAACTCATCCTATTTTCTCTCTACATAGAGACAACTATATTAGTTCAAAATAACTAACATATTGCCTCTTGTTCATCTCTTAAAATTTTTTCTAAGATAAACAACCTTAGTATCCTAAGAAATTTATCCTGTGCAAGAATGTAGTTTTAATCTTTTCCAGTATCCTAAATGCTTTCCTTTTACTATGCATTGAATGTAAAATAAGAATACAATATTGTATACAATAAAAAGTAATACAGGCCATGAGAGCTATAGGAAAGAATTCAAAATGAGGTCTAAGTGATTGGGGAGATTTTAGTGACTGAATTTACATTTGCACTGTGTTTTAGATACATAACAAAGATGAACAAAAGAATTCGAAGTTTGCATTGTATTTGTCTACTCTAGGAACCACTCCTACAGATCAGTTCAGATTAATTGAACATTAAGTACGGGTATCAAATTACTGAACTGATGCACATAGCCATTGCTTCTATGGGCTGTTCTAAGAATATCCTCCTTTGGTCTCACTCTGTGTGACTGCCTAGAGACCTGTATAATTTATCATGCCCTAGTATTTTTTAACCATTTAGTGAGTTTACTTGTAGATTTATAGGCACATTCCAGTTATCACAAATGAGGGAAGCCATGCCATATATGTTTCTTTGGGTCTGGCTTAATTAACTTAATACAATTTTTTCCAAGTCTTTCCATTTCCTAATGAATGGTACAATATCATTTATTCTGATGGAAGCATAGAATTCCATTTTGTATACATACCACATTTTCTGGATCCATTCATCCACTCAGGGGCATCTGAGTCTCTCTAACAAATGAGGGATAATTTTTATGTGTTTCCATTTGAATTTCAGTGACTACTTCAGTCTCAAGAGAGTGTCAGGATAGTTTTATATGTGTTACTTTAAGTAATGAGTTGGTGAATTCAAATCCTCTAGCTGGTCTTGATGAAAATATCAACATAAGTATGTTTTTATTTCAGTGGGGTCCAGGACCCAAGCAAATGTAAAATTTCTGTAAAATAAATATTGACTTATGCAGGCTGGATGTGATAGGGGTTAGGGAAAGAATGGAGGAGATTGGGACAGGGCAAGTAAAAGCACATTTATGTACTTATGAGACAGAAGGAGACTTGGCTGTGGTTATTTCATAGAGGACACTAGAATAGGTTTTTCTTAAAAGATAAGCTGTGTTACATGTGATGACCTGGCATTTTATGCTCATATTTTTGTCATATTTTTGTGTAGTGGGCTTGTTAGTATGGCAGTAATGTTAGTTTGTATTTGCTTAGGTCAGAGAATAACTGTCTCTGTTGGAGTAGGTGAACTATTTGAATGCAAAACTAAGAGAATGCTTCCCAAACTTGTAAAGTGATAGATATATTGTTAAAACATTTCCCATAATGAATAAATCTCAATAGTGTGAAAATATTAATTCCTTATTCATTATTTCCAATAACAACTATTGTATGTCTGCACAATAGTAGAAATTGGAGATTAACACAGGTGAGTCTCCCTCTCTGTCTGTCTCTGTCTCCGAAGTCTGTAGAGTTTAGGCAGCAGACAGGCATTAATAAAATAATTGTATGTAACTCTGTCAGCATAAGCTTTCAAAGGAAAAGAACCAGATGCTATGAGAGAATAACATGGTGCATTTTGTTCTTTGTGTGTTCTTTACTATATCCAGAGATAATAACCAGCCACTGCTAATGGCCTCAGTGGCATCACCTTTAAGAAGCTGCTTCTTTCTTTGAGCCCTTATAATACTCAAGTCATGCATAATTTATGACACTTAATGAATGTCAGTGTGATTAGCCATTTACACATCTGTCTCTCCAAGTAGCTTGTGTGCTCCTGGAGAGCAGGAACCCATTTAATTCATCCTTGTACCTTGAGTCCTATGCTTGGTACACAGAGTTGGTTCAGTAAATGTTAGCTGACTGACGAAATAAATCCTACTGTGATATATTAAAGGTTAAAATTATATCATAAGTGATAGAATGAAGGGCAAACTGAAAGACAATTTTATTTCAAGGATATTCTATCTTTCATATCAGATTGGAATACTTTATTATGGATTAAAACTTGCTAAGGTCCGACCTTAATGTGCTCATTTTCAAAGTATTTGTTTCAAATTCAACTTAAATCTTAAATCAAGGATACTTTGTAAATAACATATCATTTTAAAAATAAATCTGGCATTTGAGAGTCAAGTGAGGAGTAAAGTTATGGTGTGAGGATTAAAGTTTTAAAATACTAAATAAATCCCTAAAGTGCCTTCAGTGGATGTACTAAGCAGATTGTGATGTTGTTAAATCGAAACCTGATTAAGACCATGGTAATGGGGGTTGGATATTTTCCACCATTATTATCTGTTATTTGGGTGTTGGGAGGTGGGATAATTGCTTTTAATATATCCTCACTTTACTACTTCCTCATTGTTTTTGCCTTTTAGTTTTACCACTGACTCCTCTTCCATTAAAACCTTTTCCAGAGGCTAAACTAGTTTGCATACATTCAGCATATTTAACACATACTCCAGAATGAGATAGGGATATTACAGAAGCAGGACTGTGAAAAGAAGTTAGAAAGGTAATTTTTTTCTGCTTGGCATGCCATAATAAATATAGATAATTCTGTAGATAATTATAGTGCAATAAGTATCCTCAAAGATAACTCTGAGCCAGACAGTGACACAGCCTTTGAGACACTGCTGACCCTCGTGGTAGAGGCCACAATTCATTAGCCAGCTTAAATTTGATCAAAGAAAGGATAGGCTCCCACAAAAGTTAAATTCTCCTTAATGAGTTGCTCATTGTTTACATGCATATTGAAGTTGCCTGGTGCTATTTCCTCTAATTTTACTAATGTATTCCTGGCCCTGCTGCTATGATGGCCTCAGGAAAACTATCATAAAAATGCAGGTGTGCATAGCAGGTATAATAAAAGTATAATAAAAGTGCAGATGTGCATAGCAGGTTTGTCAGTTTATCTGCTCAGATCAGCTTAAAAGAACTTCACATTTCTATAAATTAAGAAATGAATCACTAGTGCCCCGATTCTCTGATTGCTCTGTCTTCATCATTTTCTCCCCAGGCCCATACTGACTAGGCTCTTTTACAGAAGTTGGAGATGACTCATTATACCACATTACTTTGTCTCACAGATGGTATCACTTTATCTTATGCACAAAGAGACTGATAAGTGACATTGTTGCATTGATTTTATTGTATTAGGCCATAGGGAGTGCTGGCTGTGATGAATACGTAATCTAGGACAGAAGTTTGCATTTGGGACTTGCAGCTCTGTAAGGAGAGACAAGGAGATAAAAGGGAAGATTTAAAATAGGCATGTAGAGAATGGTGAGAAAAGTGCTAAGAAAAAGTACATTTGTTATATATGTGTATATATATTTATACACATATATATATATTTGCAATATATGTGTATATATATGCTATATATATTTTTTGTACATCAGAGAATACTGAAGACCTATAGATGCTTCTTTGGAAAATCTACTCATTTGGCATTGCAGAATGTTTTTTAAGCTTTACTAAACCTGTTGACAGAATGTTTTTTCAATTTCTCCCCGTAGTTCTAGACTTGTTGGTAATTTTTTTAACCGAAAAACCTTTGAAATGGTGTAGGGATGAGCAAAGGATTGGTTTCTTGTTGATACTAATTTGATAAAGAGGTGCTTTTCCCATTAAGTCCAATGTAAAAGATAGGAACCTTCTATAACATATGTGCTTGTTTATGTGTATATGAATGTGTGCACGTGTATATGCTTCCACTTACTAGTAGGTTTTGAATGTAAGTCAAACAGGAAGAGTGGAAATACCTGGAAATTCATTGGGAAAAACAAGTTTCACATAACCAAACATGATGAGTCAATGGTAATTTATAGTTCTTTTTGGCATATTTAAGAGAGAAAAATAAACATGTGAATTGAGTATTCTATATCCATTACTGTCAGAAAACAACTTGTTTTTATTATAGATATAAGCCACTGTGAAAACAGAATTATCAAAGCCCATCATACAAAAAGAGCTCATTACACTCAGAAAAGTATGTAAATACCAGTGCCACTACCAATTATATTTAAATCATAGTACTTCTTAAGACATTTGATAGCATCTGTTAAAACTTGGGTTTTCTAGATCAAAACCAGAAAAATGCTTTTGCTATTGTCTCACATACTAATTTTCTTATCATAAACTCTGGATAAAAAAACTAGCCCATTATTTTTTAAAGATAAAACCTCTTGTTTCCATTTCCTGTAGTACATTTCTGTAAATATTATTTTATAGGATCAAAGGCAGAAAGGCATTGTGCATCTGTGTTCTTCTCCTCTCTCCTAGGACTATCCTCCTTTGTTCTCACTATGGGAGAATGCTTACAGTCCTGTATTCTTTATTATATCTTCATGTATTTTACATTTAGTTTCCAAATATGAGATAAAACATGAGCTATTTATCTCTCTGAGCTATGCTTGCCTCAACGTGATTTGTTCTAGCCATTTCCCAGCAAATGACATAATATTCTTTCTAATTAGCCCATTATTTTCTAAATCAAATGAAATCTGATGTTGAAGTTCTCCTCATAAGGGTCATGGAAAACATTTAGTATTATTCAGAATACAGTACCCCTTTCCACCTCCACAAATTCTTGTAAAGGCCTTTGGAGGTTGTTTAACCCAGAATTATAAATGTCTCTCCCTGTATGTACATTTATTAGCAAAGTATTTTCATTGGGAATAGTAGTACCAATTTTTCTCTGACAGTCTCTGGTAGAGAATGAGGCTAGCCCTACATCATATGCAGCATATGTTCTCTACCTAGTTAGAACTCACTCACTTATATTTTTATTTCTTCTCCACAAGTACCCTTGTTTTCAAAACCTGTATCTCAGCTACCAGTGAACACAAAAACAATCACCTTTCCAGTCTTGGGTCCTCTTATAGGCCTGACCTTAGCTATCAATCCTGCCTACATCATCAGGAGCTTCTCTCCACCCAGTCTATCCAAGGAATGATTTCATGTTATTTCTTCCTAGTCTGATCTTTAAAGACACCAACTTGCCATATTTTCTTTGGCAATATTGAAATCTGTGTATTGTATTTAACATCATCCTGCTACAAGTAGTTTTAATTAAAGAAAAAGTTGTCTCCAAAGTGAATATGCACATGTGTATGTGTGTGGGTCCATAAAATTGCAACCTAATGTAATAAATCACGAGAACAACATCATCATGAACAACAACAGCAACAAAATTCAGAGAGAAACAGACTACTGTAGACTTAAAAAAACAACAACAACAACAACAACAAACAGTACTTGGGCTTGGACCAAAGCCTTCTTGCTTTTGCTTGGCCTTTTGCCAAGCTGGCTGGCCTTTATCAGTTAAGCTACACTTCTAGATTTTTTGCTGGGTTATTGGAGATAAGCATATCATAGACTTTACTGCCTGGCTAGCTTTGAACTTCAATCCTAATTTCCCAGCCTTTTGAGTGGCTAGGATTATAGTTGTGAGTTATCCATGTCAAGCTAGACTAGAAACTTTTGATTCATCTTTCTTAAGTACAGTTCCGTGGCGCCACTTCCTTCCTTTAAAAATTGTGTTGTTTCTCATTGACTGTCAAATCAATTCAAACCCTGTGACCTTTAAGATACAGCCTTGATTTACCTTTTCAATTCTCAGTACTTTGATCCATGATATTCTGTTATTTGAACATCTCAACTACATACCTTTGCTTTTGCTGTTCTTTTTACTCATCAGCTTTGTATCTGCCTTTTAAGCTACTACTCAGTATACAAGGTTCAATCCACATGCTCTTTCCACCAGGAATTCTTTCTTGATTTATTTCTTTTCATTTCTTGCTCCTTTGAACTTCAGAACATTTCATTTGTTCTACTGTTTTTCAAAGTCTCATATTCTGCCTTAGATTGTGGGAGTTTATATTTTTGGTATAGCTTTTCAGATAGTGTGAATATGTTCTGAGGGCACAGACCGTGGCCAAGGGCTGGGAAGGCTCCTAGTAGAATGCTTCAATGGTTACACATTAAACAATTAATTTTGAAATTAGTAGACCGAATATCAATTTAGTTTTAGATTTGACACTTTTCCTCTTCTCACAGTACCTCTAGTTATTTTGAAGCTATATCTGTTTTTATACAAACAAATTTCTCTCTCCAACTGTTCTTACACCTTGGCCTCCTGCAGAGTAAGTGAACATCCAGCAATTTGTTCCTGGTTATTTGGTTTGCAAATTTCTTACAACTTCTTTTCTGATTCGTAACTGAAAAATAAACCATTTCCTTGTAACCTTTGCTATGTTTCTCTCAAAATTACATTAATCTACTACAATAGATGACATAATCCGAGAGCCTAACCTGCATTTGTCTTACATTGAAAAGTTTATGAAGCATCTGGGTACAAGAATAACTCTAACAAAGGTGGGGTAGAGTTTCTAAGAATGAGGGAGGGAGGGTTATTCTAATTGGAATGAGATTAATTTTACCTTTGTAAATGCTAGTTCCCTTATTTTTAATAATCTTTACTTCAAATACAAGTGGGGTTAGTTCCACTCTGTGCCATAGTTTTCTGCTTGCTAATACCAAATACAACACATATCCTATTGTATACTTTCTTTAAAACACCCCTCATTATTATAACTAATTATTCTATAAATATTAAACACTGTTGTCATTCAACTGTGATTCCACAGGGCACATCAAATTTATATATATTTTTGTCAAATTTTTATTATAAAACTGATGTACAGAGAGGTTACAGTTTCATATGTTAGGCATTGGATACATTTCTTGTACTGTTTGTTCCCTCTTCCCTCATACCCCCTTCCTCCTCCCCCTTTCTCTTTCCCACCATGAGGTGTTCAGTTCACTTACACCAAACAGTTTTGAAAGTATTGCTTTTGAAGTCGTTTGTCTTTTTTGCCCTGTGTCTCGCAATTTTGGAATTCCCTTTCAATTTCCTACTTCTAATACCAGTATACACGGTTTCCAATATACTCAGATAAGATTACAGAGATAGTGTAGGTACAACCACAGGAAGGAGATACAAGAACATCATCAATAATAGAAGCTACAGATACACATGAGAAGTTGAAAGTAGATACAATTGTGATATAACAATCGTTTCCATAACATGGAGTTCATTTCACTTAGCATCATCTTATGTGTTCATAAGGGTATAGCTATTGGGCTCTTTTGATCCTCTGCTGTGACTTGCCTAAACCTGTGCGAATTATTCCCAATAAGGGAGACCATAGAGTCTGTGTTTCTTTGGGTCTGGCTCACTTCACTTAGTATAATTTTTTCCAAATCCTTCAATTTCCATACAAATGGGGCAATGTCATTCTTTCTGATAGAGGCATAAAATCTCATTGTGTATATGTACCACATTTTCCTGATCCATTCATCTACTGAGGGACATCTGGGTTGGTTCCAGATTCTAGCTATGACAAATTGGACTGCAATGAACAGTGTTGTGCTGGTGGCTTTACTGTGATTTTGTTTGTGGTCTTTTGGATAGATACCCAAAAGTAGGGCTGCTGGGTCATAGGGGAGTTCTATATTTTAGCCTTCTGTGGAATCTCCATACTGCTTGCCAGAGTGGCTAAACCAGTTTACATTCCCACCAACAATAAAGTAGGGTTCCCTTTTGGCATATCCCCTCAAACAATTGTTATTGTTAGTTTTCTTTTCTTTTTTTTTTTTTTTTTTGGCCAGTCCTGGGCCTTGGAATCAGGGCCTGACACTGTCCCTGTCTTCTTCCCACTCAAGGCTAGCACTCTGCCACCTGAGCCACAGCGCCCTTTCTGGCCGTTTTCCATATATGTGGTGCTGGGGAATCCAACCGAGAGCTTCATGTGTAGGAGGCAAGCATTCTGGCAACTAGGCCATATTCCCAACCCCTGTTAGTTTTCTTGATATATGACATTCTTACTGTAGTGAGAAGAAATCTCAATGTTGTTTTGATTTGCATTTCTTTTATGGCCAGTGATGTAGAGCACTTTTTCACACATCTCTTGGCCATTCTCATTTCCTCATCAGAGTGGTCTCTTTGTAAGTCTTTAGTCCAATTGATGAGGGAGCTATTGGTTCATTGCAGTTTTGTTTTGGAAGAATTTAATTTTTTTAGTTCTACAAATATTTTAGATATGAGGCCTTTGTCCCTTGAATGGCCAGTAAAGATCTTCTCCCAGTCGGTGGGTTTTCTCTTTATTTTGCGAGCTAGGTCCTTTGCCATGCAGAAGCTCTGCAGTTTAATGCAGTCCCATTTGTCCAAACTTTATTTGATTTGTAGCCTTTCTGGGTCTTTGTTAAGGAAGTTGCGTCCTGTGCCAAGGAGCCCAAGTGTTTCTTCTACTTCTTCTTTAGTGTTTTCAGGGTGTCTATTTTGATTTCGAGGTCTTTAATCCATTTGGAATTGATTTTGGTGCAGGGTGATATATAAGGATCTAGTTTTAGTTTGTTGCATGTGTTGAACCTGTTTTGCTAGCACCATTTGTTAAAGAGGCTACCTTTCTTCCAAACTATTGTTTTAGCTCCTTTATCAAAGATTAAGTAGGTGTAGTTCTGTGGGTTCATTTCCGGCTCTTCAATTCTGTTCCATTGGTCTTCAGGCCTGTTCCGGTGCCAATACCAAGCTGTTTTTATTACTATAGCTTTATAATACAGCTTGAAGTTGGGTATTGTAATTCCTCTAGCACTGTTCTTTCTGCTTAAGATTGTTTTTGCTATTCTTGGTCTTTTATTGCTCCATATGAATTTCTGGATTGGTTCCTCTATTTCATTAAAAAATGGTGTTGGGATATTAATGGGTATTGCATTGAATTTGTAGACAGCCTTTGGCAATATTGCCATTTTGATTACATTAATCCTCCCAATCCAGGAGCATGGGAGGTTTTTCCATTTTGTTAGTTCTGACATAATTTCATTTTTCAAGGTTTTAAAGTTCTCCTCAAAGAGGTCTTACACTTCTTTGATTAAGGTTATTCCTAGGTATTTTATGTTTTTTGGGACTATTGCAAAAGGAGTTCCTTTCCTGATTTCAGCCTCGGTCTTTGGGTTGTTAGCATAGAGAAAGGCCTTTGATTTTTGAGGGTTTATTTTATATCCTGTAACTTTGCCAAAGTTTTGGATCAGCTCTAGTAGCTTGGGGGGAGAGTCTATGGGATTCTTTATGCATAGGATCATGTCATCTGCGAAGAGAGAAAGTTTATCTTCATCTTTGCCTATTTGGATCCCCTTTTTATTTTCTTCTTGCCTAAGTGCTCTGGCTAGGAATTCTAGTACTATGTTGAAGAGCAGGGGAGAGAGTGGACATCCCTGCCTTGTTCCTGATTTTAAAGGGAATGGCTTTAGTTTTTCACCATTTAGAGTTATGCTTGCTGTTGGTTTGTCATAAACTGTCTTGATTATGTTCAGGAATGTTCCCTGGAATCCCAGTTTTTCCAGGGCTTTTAGCATAAATGGGTGCTGAATTTTATCAAACGCTTTTTTCCGCATCCAGAGATAAAACCATGTGGTTCTTTACATTTCTCCGGTTGATGTGGTGGATTACATTAGTTGACTTGCATATATTAAACCAACTTTGCATCCCTGGAATGAATTCAGTTTGATCGTGGTGTATGATTTTTTTGATGACCTGTTGAAGTCGATTGGCCAGAATTTCGTTGAGAATTTTTGCATCTATGTTCATCAGGGAAATCGGTCTATAGTCTTCTTTCTGTGATGAGTACCTGCCTGGTTTTGGGATGAGGGTTATACTGGTTTCATAGAATGTGTCTGGTAGAGAACGTTCTCTTTCAATTTCATTGAAGAGTTTGAGAAATATTGGTGTGAGTTCTGTTTTGAAGGCCTTGTAGAATTCTGCTGTGAATCCGTCTGGACCTGGGCTATACTTGGCTGGGAGATCACTTATTGCCCTTTCAAGTTCAATGTTGTATATGGGTCTGTTTAGAAGGTGTAAATCTTCATGTTTGAGTTTGGGGATATGAATTTTTTTTCTAGGAAATCATCCATTTCTTCCAAGTTCTTAAATTTGTTGGCATAAATGTTTGCAAAATAGTCCCTTTTCATTTTCTGAATTTCGGTTATTTCTGTGGTGATGTTACCTGTTTCATCTCTTATCATGTATATTTGAGTGTGCTGCCTTCGTGTTTTGGTCAGGTTTGCCAGGAGTCTGTCTATTTTGTTGATTTTTTCAAAGAACCAACTCTTTGTTTTGTTGATTTTTTTCAATGGTTTTTTTGTCTCTAATTGATTTAATTCTGATTTGATTTTAAATATTTGCTTCCGTCTATTGATTTGGGGTTTGGCTTTTTGTTCTCTTTCAAGGAAATTAAGGTGCTTCCTTAAAATATTGAGTTGCTGTTTCTTCAGTTTGTTGGTGTATGCGCTCAGAGATATAAATTTTCCTCTGAGTACTGCCTTTGCTGTGTCCCAAAGGAGCTGGTACTTTGTGTCCTCAACTCGGTTGAATTCCATAAACATTTGAATTTCAGTTTTAATTTCTTCAATGACCCACTAATGGTTCAGCAGTGTGTTGTTTAGTCTCCATGAACTGTAGGGTTTTCTGTGGTGGCTGTTTGAGTTGAGCTCTAATTTTATTCCATTGTGGTCTGAGAGAATGAAGGCAATGGTTTTGACACTTCTGAATTTGTACAGATTTTCATTGTGCCCTAAGATGTGATCTATTTTGGAGAGTGTTCCATGTGCCACGGAGAAGAATGTGTATTCTGTTGTTGCAGGGTGGAATCTTCTGTAGATGTTGTTTAAGTCTAGTTGGTCTAAGCAATTATTTAATTCTGTGGTTTCTTTGTTCAGTTTTTGGCATGTTGATCTATCCAGAGGTGATACAGGAGTGATAAAGTCCCCAACTATTGATGTGTTTGTGTCCATGAGTGTTTTCAGAGTCAGTAGTGTTTGTTTGATGAAGTTGGGTGTTCCTGCATTTGGTGTGTAGTTTTTCCTTACTGTGGAAGACTTTTATTTGACCTTCGTCTATGAATGAGAGTTGGGCTGGCTACAGTATTCTTGGTTTGTATTTATTTTTATTTAGTGTTTGGTATACCTCATTCCAGGCTCTCTTTGCTTTCATGGTCTCTGCTGAGAAGTCTGGGGTAATTCTGATGGATATTCCTTTATATGTGATTGTTTTCTTCTCCCTAACAGCTTTAAGGATTCTTTCCTTGGACTCTACTGATCCTGTTTTGATCACAATATGTTGGTGGGATATCCTATTCTGGTCTGGTCAGTTTGCGGTTCTAAATGCTACTTGTGGGCTGGGGATATGGCCTAGTGTCTAGAGTGCTTGCCTCCTAAATGCTACTTGTATCTGTATAGGTCTATCCTTCTGGATGTTTGGGAAGTTCTCAGCTAATATTCTGTTAAATAGTTGGCCTATCCCATTAACTTCTTTCTCCAAGTTTTCCTCAATACCTATTAACCTTAAATTGGGCTTCCTGATCGTGTCTTTAATCTCCTGTAGTGATCTGTTTTCTTGACTGGACTGGATTTGTATTGTTTTTTGATCTTTCTCCATAGACTCTAAGGAATCTTCAGCTCCTGAGATTCGATCCTCTGCTTCAGTTAGTTGGGACTGTAAGCCAGTTACTTGATTTTGAATCTCTTTTCCTTCTGACTTATCTTTCCTAATTATTTCCATGTCATCTCTTAGGTCGTGCTTGGACTTCTTTACTTCATTAATTTGGTTGTGAGTGCTGTCTCTCAAATCTTTTTCCTGGGTAGCTATCTTTTCATTTGACTCTTCAATTTCATTTATCTTTCTATTTGTTGAGGCCATGAAATCATCTATTACTTTATGGAAAGATTGCTGTATTGATTCCAACTTTTCATTTAACATGTTTAGCAGTAGACTTTGTAGAACATTGTGAGGGTTCTCTTCTATGTCTTTGATTGACTGCTCTGCTTGCTGCTTTTTTTAAGTGGGAGAAAAGACTCCGTTGTTTGCCATCTTTCTTTTGTTTCTTCTTCCCATTTGGATTGGGAATGCCAATCTTCAAGCACTTGTGAGCACCGTTTAAGACCCAAAGCAGCCCTTACCAAGCACTGTTGTGTAAATCTTACAAGTTCACAATTATATACAGATACCTTGTATACCTGTGTATAAAATTAGATTTGGTGTTCCTAAAGAATACAATTTCAATATAATAAGCGATCCTGGGCCCTGTATTTGGTAGTTACTTATTTACTGTTACAACCCTATGAGCAATTCTTGTTCTTATATTAAGTTCTTTTAGGACTAGCTTTCTCTATGAACCCTTTTGATTCACTCGGATTAAACAGGGATACCCTCTATCCAATAACCAGGAGTCAATGGAACCTCGAGTTCCTGGCAGTAAGTCAGGAGGGAAAGTTAGAGGTAGTAAATATAATTGAGTAAAATGTATTGAGGGGAGGGTGATGATTTTGGTTTAGTTTCAGTGACTTGGAAATGTGGAGAAGAGTAGAATCAGTAGAAAGAACAAGGTTAAAATGATAGACAATGGAGAGTTAGTAGAAAAGAGTGGAGGTGTTATTCATAGGAAAGTAATTTTTAAAGAAATAGAACGCAAAGTGAGAAATAAAGAAAAAATACTGGAAGACAGAAGCACAAAACAGAAAAATTATTTTAAAAAGGAAAGAAAACCAGAAAAACGAACACCCCCCCAAAAAAAAAACTTTATTAAACTTCAGGTAAAAATGGAAAACAAAAAAACCCAATGACGTTTCAGAAGTGAAAAAAATTTTTTTTAAATGTTTGAAAAGAAAAAAAAAATGGAGTCCTTCTTGTTTGGGTGGTCTTTCTCCAGTCTCTGGTTTCCTTGTGATGGTCTGCAGTCTATTTTCCTGATTGGCTGGTTTGACTTGCTTTCAGTTTGCAGGGGTTGAATCTGTTCTGACCGTTCTCCCCTGTTGGTGCAATCCTGGGTCTCTGTGGTTCACTCAGCTTACACGTAGGCCTTGGGCGTCCTCTGTAGATGGAGATGTGAGCAGTCACGGGAACTGTGGCTCCACTGTTTGCTGTGGGGCTGCGGCCTTTAACGCCTGGCTTTGAATAGGCTGTGGACTCAGCAGGGCGGGGTGCCTCTGGCCTGGTTTACCAGGCTGAGAGTTGCTTGCCTGGGGGAGGTTCCTCCCTCTTGGGCGGGGTGGCCTCCTGGGCAAAGCTGGCTATGGAATTCAGCTCCATTTCGGGCTGGGAATTGGGCTTCCTCTGTGACGGGACCGTTTATCTGTCTCAGCAACTCTTTTTTCCCCTGTCTGGTGTTTCCGTGCTGCCGATAGCTGCTTGCCATTTTTGTTTTAAATTTAGAAATTCCGCAGGCACGGTGGGGCACCTCTGGCTATGCCATGGCCCAGGATCAGCCTCTTGCCTGGGCAGGGGGCCTTCTCCTGGGCAAAGCTGGCTGTCACTGGGTGGTTCCTCTTGCCTTTTTCAAAGATGGCTCCTTTGTCCTCACTTTCCCCAGGCCCGCTTTAATTCCAATCTTGTCTTACCCTATGCCAATGTCATCGATGGCGCTTTGCTCTGGCGGTGGGGAAAGGGCTACCTTCCAGAAGCTGCTCTGTGGGTGTGAGTGAGAATATCTTTTGTGGGGCACTCATGCTTTCTCTGTGATTTCAGCCCATCCATGCCAGCCGCCGTCTGGAGGATTTCTCCCTGGTCTCTGCTGTGTGCTTTAGCCTCGCGGAATGTGGGTCGCTGTGCCGGGTGCTGTGCTGGTGCCAGCACTGGCGTGGCGGTGGGACGCTGCCTGGAGCTCAAATCTGTGTGTTCAGATAAGCAAAGTGGATTTTTCCTTCCTGGCCAGAATCCCTGTACTGTTAGAACTTACTCTGGCTGTCTTTCTAGGAGTAAAAGTTTCTATGGGGTGAGAAAACTGCGATTTCGGAGGGAGGTCAGCTAGGGCTCTGCTGCTCCTCCGCAGTCTTCCCAGAAGTCCATTTATCTTTTTTTTAATGCTTAAAATTTAAAGTTTTTTTTTCTTATTTATTGTCAAAGAGATGTACAGAGAGGTTACAGTTTCATATGTTAAGGCTTGGGTACATTTCTTCTATTGTTTGTTACTTCCTCCCTCATTTTCCCCTCCTCACTCCCCCTTACCCTCTCCCCCTGTGAGTTGTTCAGTTGGTTTACACCAAACAGTTTTGCAAGTATTGCTTTTGAAGTCGTTTGTCTTTTTATCCTGTATCTCTCAATTTTGGTATTCCCTTTCTGTTTCCTAGTTCTAATACCAGTGTATAAAATTTCCAATGTACTCAGATAAGATACAGTGATAGTGCAGGTACAACCACAGGAAAGTGATACAAGAGGATCATCAACAATAGAAGCTATGGTTTCACATGGCATGTTGAAAGTAATTACAACAGTGATATATCACTCGTTTCTACAACATGGAGTTCATTTCACTTAGCATTATCTTATACATTCATAGGGGCATAGCTATTAGGCTCTTGTGATCCTCTGTTGTGAATAGCCTAAACCTGTGGCAATTATTCACTATGAGGGAATGTAAACTGGTTCAGCCACTCTGGAAAGCAATATGGAGATTCCTCAGAAAACTGAACATAGAACTCCCCTATGACCCAGCAGCCCCACTTTTGGGCATCTACCCAAAAGACCACAAACAAAATCACAGTAAAGCTACCAGCACAACAATGTCATCACAGCACAATTTGTCATAGCTAAAATATGGAACCAACCCAGATGCCCCTCAGTAGACGAATGGATCAGGAAAATGTGGTACATATACACAATGGAATTTTATGCCTCCATCAGAAAGAATGACATTGCCACATTCGTAAAGAAATGGAAGGACTTGGAAAAAATTATACTAAGTGAAGTGAGCCAGACCAGAAGAAATTTAAAGTTTTTAATGCTTACTGTTTAGTAATTAGTTTATAACAGTTTATTCTATGATATATATATTTACTTCCTTCCCTTTTCTCTTTCTATACTTTTCATTTCCTCTTTAGTTGTGTAGTAGTTGTATATTTATTTTTTGTTACATATCTAGCACCTAAAACAAAACACTCAGTAAATGTTTGATAAAGGATATATTAATGGAGTATACAATATTATACCAGGTATGCACTATTTTATTCACTAGATTCGGTGCTCTTTGAAGGTATCATTGGGTCTTATTCTCTTTAGTTTTCTTCCATAACATAATATAAAGCCTACTGAATTTAGGTAGTCAAGATCAAAGAAGATGGAAGGGATAACTCTGATCAAGATGAATTATACACCTATTACTTTTTGTTTGAAACTTCTTTGTGGAACTATTTAAATATAATACAAATAAATAATAAAGATCTAAAATGTTCTAGTTCTAATAATGACTTGCTCCAAACAATAAATTATTTGCTTATTAAACATGTTTCAATTTTTTTGCATAAAAAGCACTTCACTACTTCAAAATGTTTCCTATTTGTTATAAAAGGAGAAAATTTTTAGGTTTTGTCCATTTATTTTTGTCTACATACTTTTTTTTTCCTGAGAGATATTAGAACATATGGAGAGTAATACTAGAAATATTTTAAAGGTAAGGAAAGCATGATTGGCAATAAATTTATACAAGTCTGTGCCTTTTGGTAAATTTTGTATTATTGTTAATTAAATGTTACTGTATATAAGACACTGGCTTTTATTTCACAAAGAATTAAAGAACAAAAGAACTCAGCCCTGCCTGGCACCAGTAGCTTAGGCCTGAGCTACTCAGGAGCCACTCAGGAAACTGAGATCTGAGGAATGAGGTTCAAAGCAAGCCTAGGCAGAAAAGTCTATGAGATTCTGATCTCCAACCACCAAAGAGTCAGGAATGAAGCTGTGGGTCTAGTGGTAGAGTGTTAGCCTTGTGAAATAGCTCACACAAACTCAGCTCTAATACTATAGTGAATTCATTTTTAATGTTAGGGATTTGCAATTTTTCAAAGGATCTGAAGTAGCTCTGAGTTATTTAAGAATTAAATAATAATTCATTCTTGAATTTGACTTTCAATCTATATACCTAGAATGTAATGTCCTGAGAGATAAATTCATACTAGTTTTTATTCTAAAACAATGTGCTTGACACCATTTATCTTTCATGTAGCAAATCTTTCATGTAGCAGCTTTGCCTAGTCATGTGATCTAGAGGAAGGCATGTAATACCTTGACCAATGCATGCTATATGAATGCCTCGGTAGATATCTAAACACTAACCTCTAAATAATTGACAAGGAAAAAAGTCACAAGTATTCATGCAAAGACTTCTTTTAAATAGATCTGTTAATATTTACAAACAAGCTGAAAAAGAACCCAAAATGTACAAAGTATGAACTCACATGAAAATTAATTTTGTTTTCATTCTATGAAGCATTCAGTGTTATACTATTAACCATTCCAACATCTGCTTTTCACAAAGCCAATTAAAATTCACATGTCAAAATCCTGATAGTCTAAGAAGAGAGGGTGAAAGGGAAGGGATGTTAAATGAAATAATCATGTCAAACTCACTTCATAGAATAGGACAATGAACATTTATAATCATCTATAGGCAAGACCCCTGGTGAGATTGAAGAGATGTAAATGCATAGAGAGTAAATAATAGATGCAGAATATTTGTTTAATATTGTCTAAAATATATATCTGAGCTGCTTAGAATTTAAATATCAAATACTCTTTACATGTAACAGAATGAATAAAAACGTTCTTTTGCTACACATTTATTTTGCAAACCCAGAGGTCCAGTATTTCTACAGTGTAAAACTTGTTTAGTAAGGATAATATGCTCATTTTATTTACATATTAGGAATGTATTAATATCTATGTGGAAAATATTCACAACTATTTAAAAAGCATCACGTGTGTCAAAAAAGTCAGTTGACATTTATTCCACTATTTTTAACCCAGGGGAAGATTTCTCCTTTTGTTCTAATCTTAGAAGTTGTAGTAATGAAGTGTACAGTATATACTATTTCTCTAACTGATCATGCTTCTGTTGACATTATGATAAGATTAGATGTTAGAATGTGGACAGTCTCATAAAATATTAAATATGATTTTATTGTAAGAAAATAGTGAAATCAATCACCTTGAATCTTATTCTGACTTTGACTTTATGATAATATACCCACACACATAAGCTATCAGTTTTTCACCTTTGATTTTTGGTTCTTTTTGTTGAAAGAACAAAAGAAATTTGAAGTTAAGGCAATGCTTTAGTAAGTCGTACTCATCCTGATAAGAGCATGGAATATATTCATTATAGTTATATCATTCAATTACCCAGCATATAGTTATGAATAAGTCTCTCCTATACCTTGGATTTTTCACTTATATTTTTAATTCTAAATAGATGAGAACATTAGTGTTCTGTTCTCCTGGCATTGTTTATAGGAGGATAGGGATGTTTTATGCAGAAAGATAGAAGGGTAGTTTGAAAGAATTTTTATCTTTGAAAATCAATTAATAGTGCTCTTTTTATTCTATGTCCTGTATGAGGATGGTTACTTTCTGAGTATGCACCAACAGATCCTTGATTCATAACAAATGAAATTCTTCCTTTAAGTCTTGTTCTTAATACTTAACTAAGTACGAAGTTTTCAGAAGTGAAAACATTTCCTTCTGGGTTCTTGGAAGGCCGTTTTTATGCTTAACCCTCGTCCATAACAATTATTTTCTGCTCTATGGTAAAAGATACATTTCTTCAAGCTCTTTTCACTGTATCTGGGAAAAGTTTGCATATTCAGTGTTGTTTTTCAATATTCTGTCTGTCTGAAATTATTTGGAAGACCTATAAACTACATATAAAGATGTAAAGTAGAAATGTAAACTTTTACCTGAAGATACTGTCTTTTTAGATGTGATATTATTTAAAACCTACTGGCTCTCAATGGCTGAACCTGCATCAATGTCTCTTTTCTATAACAAATTATCAAATTCATTAATATTTCCTGTGATTGTGAAACAAATGTATTAGCCAAATATTAAATGTAACATTTTAAATGGCATTTCCACTCATACTTACCAACGGAATTCCTTTTAAATATCTTAAAATAGTTTATTTGGCACCAAGAAACAAAAATAATTTATCAGTGAAAAGGAAAGTATGTATGACACATTATTTGCTTTGCTTATTATAATGAAGTCTCCTCGGCCAAGAAAGGTATTATTATAATACTATATACTGTATAGTAGTACTATACAGTATAATATATAATACCATATTCAGAGTGATTACTTGATATATACTGGAAGTTTTTCATTTTAGCATTACATTTAGTCAATTAATTAAGATAATTTATTCCAATCAGAGAGCAAATGCAAAAACAAAAGATTACTTCTATGTGGAGCTTCTTAGAAGAAGCTGACAAGATAAGGAGATGTGTTCTCAAGAGTTCCTATGATCTGGGAGTCCCTGGCTATCAAATTGGGATGTCATGAGGAGAAGGATAAGTGCAGTTGAGAGGAAGCAGTCTCAACAAGAAGGAAATATAATCATTCTGAAAACTGCCATTTTCTGTAAAAAGTGAGACTCAATTACTTTATCATTCAAATATTTCTTCTTTTTTTTTATAAATTATGAACACTCTAGATAGTATTCCATTAATGTCTGAGTGGTTTTCTGTGATACTCTTAAGACAAACATTGTTAATCTCGTTTTCTTTGTTTCTTGCATAAATGGGACTCCATCAAAGGAAACACATTTTTACCCACTAAAATATATTTTAAAGTCTCTCTGCTTATTTAATATCACCAATTGTCATTTTGCATAACCCAAATGTAACATTAATTTCTTCAGAGACTTAGCTGATAGCCCAATTTACTGGGTTGAAACTTAACAGTAGCATTACTAAGGCACAGCAAGGCAGGGGTGCTAATTAGGTTAGATCCTGACTGTCATTCTATTTTGGCAACTCCCACTGAAATCAACAGGAATCTTGCAGCAATTGCATTTTCTCATACAGCTCTCAGGTTTTAAAAGCGTCAAATCAATATGCAAGTGCTATATTTTCATACAAAGAGAAAGAATTTGTGCAGTCCAAAATAATTTTATGAGAAATTTTGCATGAGGAACTGTCTCTGCTATTTAATCAGATTGAAGATTGCAATCCAGACAAAGAGACATTAAACATTTTCTTTCCTGCCAGGGCCTCTGACAGTGTCTCCACTGGAAAAGACAAATAGAAGAGGAATTTTTTTGTGTGTATATATTGAAATTGGAAGCAGAAGTAAAACAAATGATCTTTGTCATTTATTTCTTTGATCTTTGTTATTTAAATGTTTGTTTTTAAAACAAAAGTAATATTTCAATGAAATGAATATTATGTCTTAATGAATGAGAGCACAGTAACAAAATTGATCCTTTCATTGTTGTTACATTACATATTTATGCATGTCCATTATATTGAGTTTAAGCTCTACTTATGTTTTATAAAAACAATTTTTCCTCAACAAGTGTAATGAATTTTCTAATTGAGTCATTTTTTTTCAAGTAGCATTTTCTCTAACCTCATAGCTAATTGGCTGATAGGCAAAGAAATTTTCTCTTCTGATAAAATTCCTTCCATATTCACATCATCCTTGATTTTAAAAACTTCTCAAGTAGAAAAGCTATATAGCTTTAGTTACTTTTCTGTCATAGGAAATTATTGTGTGTTAGTTTCTTAGGGCTTCCATAAAAAAGTATTGAAAACTGGGTAGCTTAAAAGAATAGAAACTTGTTCTCTCAACATTCTGGTGTTAGCAGAGTTGATTGCTTCTGAGGGTAGTTAGAGAGAATTTGTTTCATGTCTCTTGCTGTGCTTTGGTGGTTTACTGGCAATCACTTTGCCTCCATCTTGACTTTGTATTCTCCCTATGTAACTGCTTCATTACACCCTCTTCCTACTCTGAATGCTCTAAATGCCCCATTTTTAGAAAAAAAAATTCATATCAAATTAGTACCTAATACTCTAATATTGGAGACCTCACCTTAAATTTATCAGTTGTAAGGATCTCATTTCCAGTTAAAGTCATACCTACTGAAATTTTAGAATCTTGATTTCAGCATCTTAGGGGAAATTTCATAATTTACAAAATAAAGAGTAGAAACTTGAAATTTAGAGCACAAACAAAAATAGAGGACAGACCTTTGGTGACAGATTTACATCTATGAAACAGAGATAACTATAATTTGACAGGTAGGTCAATCATGTTTAAGATATGTAGGAACAAGGAGCCATTAAATGTTTGGATACACTGATAACTTTACGTTCTATACAAAGGTCAACAAAGAATTCATCGGCAGGGTGATCAAGCACTTCACAAATTGCTACCTATATAGTTTTATTTTGCCTATTATGAATGTAGATACTAATAGTGTCCCCAAAGAGCCAAGCTTTCTGTAGTGATTTTTCTATTTATTATGACTGCAATATAAATGACAGAGCAGATAATTATTCTGTGTAGGCTATTTGTAATACATACTATAATAAAATTGTATAGACAAAAGGATTCAGCCATCTCCTCCCTTGTACTGGACTTGCATGATGCGTCAATGTCCTACTTCTAGATTCAAAATAGAACAAAAAGACATATTTGAATTAAAGTTTGAAAATACATTATTGCTATATTTAATTAGAATTAATATTAACCTAGAATAGTCTTAGATATTTAATTAATAACTAGGTTGGTTACTTAATAATCTTGAGTTGATAACCTTAAAATTGTTCAATGGTATTTCCTTATTAATATATAATTTATTGTAGCTTATTAGAAAACGTTTAAGTTCAATTTTATTAAACTAGTAATTTAATTAGTATTTAAGAATTAAGGCATAGGTCACTTTTATTCTTTATATTTCTGTTCAATTTTATACTAGGTAACGAAGTTCAGCAGAGGCATATATCACTACTTGATGACACTGTCTCTAAATTCAAGGGAGAAAAATCAAATTAGAAAAAAAAGTCCTCAGAAAAATTGAAAATATAATCTAAAGTTATCGAATGACAAGAACATTACAGAATATATAAACATAAATGTGTCTTTAACAGGCTTATCTAAAAAATATCACCATTCATATTACACTGAAATATGGTGATAGCATTTGAGAGTAATAATAAGGATTAGCAATCAGCTGAAATATTCCTGTATCTTCTTGTAGTGAAACTTAAAAAATTTAACTATGTGTAATCTACGGGACATTTTGCAACTTAATAATTATTTCAAGTTCAAAGCAGTATTCCTCTAAATTGTTGCCTGTCTTCAAGTCCTTGTGGAGTTCTTGCGTGGAAGAAGACAGGCGTTGAAGTCACAGCTGCTCTGCCAAAATAATGATGGAAATTTGGTCATTTATATTTAACAAAACAGATATTACCAATGAGCTATCATTACAAGTTTTAGTTAAATCTTTAAACACTTTCACTCCCCTAAGTATCTAAATGAATTGTTTGCTACAAGCTTAAATAAACAACAGAATATGCAGTCACTAACTGTCAAGAACTAACAATCTTTAGTGAAAAACAAGTATAATTATACTGCATGGAATGACTTCAGAGCAGAGCACAAGGAATCTGCAAATGTATCCTAAAGCTGCTACCAGCTCACTATGTGACTTTAGGAAATCTGTCTTCTTTGGTTCTTAAGGTACTAATTGATAAGCTGAATGGGTTTGGCAAGCTTGTTACAACAGTGCTCTCTATTTTTAAGTTTCTTTTTCTTCATGGCCCAATGCCTAACTTAGTTGTTGATTTTTCCTACTTCATTTTTCCCCTTTGAATTATGAAACAAACATATAGAAAATTTAAAACAAAAGATGGCTTAATGAGTTGTCATGAGGGGAACATGTTTATAACTAACTCACAGTTCAAAAAAATTAATCTTTGCCCACCATCCATAAGCTCCATAATGAGCTCCACTCCATTATCAACCTCCTCCTCCTCCTCCTCCTCCTCCTCCTCCTCCTCCTCCTCCTCCTCCTCCTCCTCCTCCTCCTCCTCCTCCCCCTTCCCTTCCTCCTCCCCCTTCCCTTCCTCCTCCCCCTTCCCTTCCTCCTCCTCCTCTTCTTCCCCCTCCCCCTCCCTCTCCCCCTTCTCCTAGTCCTCTCCAAGAAACTTCTGACCTCACATTTTATCCAGTCCTGTGCCAGGAACTAGTGGCTCACACTTGTAATGCTAGCTATTTTGGAAAATGAGAACAGGAAGATCGGGGCTCAAGGCTAGTCAAGACTTCAAGCTGGATATGATGATATGTGCCTGTCATCCTAGCTGCATGTGAACTAGGGTTCCAAGATATGCAGAAAACTTTGCGAAACTCTAAATGGAAAGAATTTGGATGTAGTGCCATGCACCTATCATTCCAATTGTGATGAAAAGCATAAATGGGTGGATCATTGTCCAGTTATATATCTGGGCAGGAAGTGAGACCTTATCTCAAAAATAACAGTGTAAAAATGGGTTATATACATGGCTCATGTCATAGGTCACATGCCCAGCAAGCGTGAAGCCTTGAGTTCAAACCATAGTACTACTAAAAAAATAACCAATTCTATTTTTACATTCCTTGAATTCAGTTATTATTTTTCTTTACAAATTAACTTTATTGGGGTATAATATACATACAATAAAGTATAGATATCATAGTTGCATTAGCATTTGTGTAAACAGCAGGCTTATTAAGATTTAGAATACTTCAATTAAGGAGGGGGATAAGAAAGTATAATAAAAGAAATAATATGATCAGAGGCCATATGTGTATTTATGCAAACATCATAGTGAAATTTCTTTGTTCAAGTCAATGTATTCAAATAAAATATAAACAAACATAAATGTAAAAAAATCAGATAACTCCAAATGTTTGTTTTTGCCCTATTGTAATCAATTCCAATCCACCTCTAGTACTTTAAGTCCCCCCAAACCACTGTTTTCTCTGAGCATGGACTATGTGGAAGTCATTGTGTTTCAGAGAATGAAATTAGGAATACTTCTAGATGTTTCTGTCAAGAAATGTTATGATGTTTACCATTTTTGTTTTGCTCATCCATGAAACATCCAACACCAAGCAACAATGTGAGGCACTCAATAAATATCTATAAAATGAAAATTTCATGACTATATGAACAATTGCATAGGAAATCCTTCAAATACTAAAATAAACATAAAGATTTTATATTGGATAGTACATAAAATACAAGGGAGTTTTAAGGTAAGGCTGGAAACTGAGAGTGTATTGTAAAGGCATTTTAATATCATGCTGATACTTCCTTATTGCTTGGAAGTATCGTCAGAAGTTTTAACACAAGAGAATGATATGATTATAATTATACTTTAGGAATATCTATCTAATGGTAGTGTGTAGGTATATGATAAAGGCATAAGAAAGAATTGGCAAAAACCAGTAAGTACATAATTACAGACAGCTTTTTTTAAACAATAAAAAAACCTGGCATCATCTTTTAGCTATATATACCACAGAGGCATATCATTATACATTTTAGAATCCTCAGAGATTACTAAACAGAGTGACAAATTCTGCAAAAATTCTTCACATGTTTACCAAAAATTTAAGGTACTACATTTTAGAAATTTATCTCATTTTTAATTTCAATCTTATAAAATCTGGATAAGATAGTTAACGTAGCTGAATGCCAAACATCTCCCTTATTTCAAAATGTAGATATTTTTTAATTTATAAGTCTATGGTACAGATTAAGTAAAATATTTTTCTAAAGTACCTACTGATGTGTTTTTCATATAGGAAAAACTCAGTAAATCTTTTGTCATTATTGTTATTATCATTCTTATGTATTTGGCAAAACCAGTTCATATGACTACTATCAGCCTGAACACAGGAACTTTACACTAGATTCTACTTTCTTGTGTTTTAAATTTTTAGTTCTGACCTTTTATTGAGCTACAATGTACTTCAAAATGATTGTTGTCTTCTAAATGTAGTAACAATATTATTCAAAGGTATTTAATAAACTTCTACTTGAACAGATATAAAATGAGAATCCATTTGCTTTGTCTTTTCTTATTATCTGATCTTCTCTTCATCCTATCCTTTCTCTAACAGTCTAATATCAAGGTTGAACCTTCCATACTCATTTCTTACACTACTGGTTTCCATGACCCTTATGGTAATGAACTATGTCAGTCTTCTTCATGAGCTGTGTAAAATTACTCAATTACAATTTCATCATTTATACAGATATGGCTTTTGATCAATGGATAATTTCCCAGAATATTGTTTGATCAATGGATTATTTCCCCGAAAATCCATACCTGTAACGTTTTCTATATGTCAGAGACAGTTGTCATAATTTTGTGTAGAAAATCATAGTTTAAGTCCGTGCTGTGTAAGGAAAAAAGGTAAAATAAATTTAAAACTCCACTTAGTAGAAATGGACAGTATATTAAGAAAATTGAACTAGGAATGATGGAAAGTAGAAGTTTCTAACCTTCACCTCCCCCAATAAAACAATCAATATAATCTCTTCTCGGCCTTTTGGCTAAGATCAAGTGTAAAACAATCAATATAACAAGAAGATAATGACATTTTATCAAGAAAAAGTAAAAGAATAGCAGACACTAGAATTTCTCTAGTGCATAGAAACCCAGTGTGACCAAATAGTTAAGAAAAGGAGACAGCTTGCTTCTGTCATCCCATTCCAAGATCATCTCAGAACCATGAAACATTATTTCATTCTGAAGAAAAAAGATAGGCAAGCATTCTGCAACACCCTCTAAACGGTCATAGGCATGGTCTTCACCAATGTATATTCCTATAGTCCTTGCAGGAAATGAATCTTGCTGAAGGAACTGCCTGGAACCACACAGCTGTACTCTCCTTAGAAAGGATCCAACTTGGTACCCTATTCTCTCGGATTCAATGAGACATGGCTTGTACCATTGTAGAACTAGAACTGCTGCAGCTATATGTCCTGCTCTAAGGGCCAGGTGGTCACTGCAGCTTTGTATAAAAAGGGTCTCTCTCAATCCACACCCATCCTGTATTGCAATACACTGCCCCCCAGATCACTTACTACTATGTTCTGCACAAGCTGTGTGAAGGCACTCTGTTCCTACTATGCCAGGTTCTGTTACTCCCTGCCCTTGTGACCTGAGCTGCCTCACCACCTTGCATTCCAGAGAAATGGAGGCTTGGCACAGCTACAAAGTGCAACCTCTCAGAGATGAGCTAATATGATACTTTAGGGTCAAAAAGAAAAACCTACCCCATTTCCCTGATCTCTTGATTCCAAGCTGTGAGAGCACCCCACTACTATATGTAGTGGAATAATGGCTGTGTTACTTCCCACACCACCCACATGACAGGTTCTAAGCCATAGTCACATTCCTCTACTCTTGGGTCCTTGCTGCAGTAGCACCTGAACTGGCAGAGCTTGTCCCGCCATCCTATGGCACAGAGTAGTCCCTACATTACTTGCTTCCATACTTGTTCAGTTCTGAAAGCATAATTGCAATTGCCCTCATTCCATCTTGGAGTCATGCTGAAGCTACGCCTTATTCCCTAGGATCAGAGTCTTGGTTACACACCTGTACTTGGAGCCTTACATGCTGGAGTGTGACTCAGAGACAGATTCTGGCTTTGTATGTGATCTGCATCCATGAAACTTGGAGGATGAACTGGTAAAGTCTTAAGTGCCATAGCAGCTGTATAAAATTTTGGTACCCTAAACTCAGGCTCCATAGCCACTCTGAAAACCTGTACTGTGAAGCCCAGTCATGATGCAGGTGCCTGTTGAGAAAGCTCTCAACTAACAATTCCCACATAGCTGAAAAGAGGTCTTGCCACCTAGGACCCCAACATTTCATGGCACTGCTGCTAGAAACCCCTAGGCACTAGGGCACACATTGATTTGTTGGGGCTGAGTACAACTGATGAAGCTGCACAGAAACCATAAAACCAGTGCAGTCCACCCAGAAGGGGAATATCAAAATGCAGGGACAAAGGATGAAAGAGAAACCAATACAACAGTACTTATAAAACTATATCGTGTAAACCAACTGTACAACACATGGAGGGGAGGGAAAGAAATAAGGAGGCGGAGGGAGGAATGAGGGAAGAGGTAACATAACAAGTTGGATAAGAAATGTACTCACTGCCTTGCATATGAAACTGTAACCCCTCTCTACATCATTTGACAATAAATAAATAAATAAATTTAAAAATATCAGAAGGCAAGCTAAGACAGAAACCAGAAAAAATAACTTTGGAAACATCAACAGTGAAAATCTTTGCATATAAATGTCAATCTAAATTTTGGAAGGAAAAAATGCTCCACCAGATACACAGACATCAATTTTGGGGCACAGGAAACATAAAAAGTAATGACTATGATATCACCCAAATTACACAATAAATCTCGTCTAACTAAACCCAAAGACTTAAGAAAAGAAATTTAAAATGATTTTAAGGAAACAGTGTGATGCAAGAGAGATAATGCAATAAAACCAAGAAAAAACATTTGTAAATTAAATTTGAAGTTCAGCAAAGAGAAATAATTTAGAAGAACAAAACAGAAATGTTCCCATTACCAAAAGAAACAAAAAACTGCAGGAGATAACTTCAAGAACAGATGATCAAGTCAAAGCATCAGTGTATATCAAGATAGATCTGTCGAAATTACCCACATAGAGAAAACAAAAACCCCCAAAAATCAAAGAAATTTTACAGGATTTGTGGAAAGTACTAAAAAAGATAATATTTACATTGTGGAAATTTCAAGAAAAGAAACAGATGGAGGCAAAAGTCTTGTTAAATGCAATAATTATTAAAACTCTCAAAGTCGTGAGAGGGAAACAGACATCCATATCCATGAAGCACAAAGATCTCCACACAAATTCAGATGAAAGCGGTCTTCAAAAAATGACATTATAATTAAATTGTAGAAAGAAAAATAGGGAAAAAAATGAAAGCAGCAAGAGGAAAGTGACATATCATATATAAATGAATCTCTACATTAGACTATCAGAACATTTCTTGGCAGAAACATTGAAGACAAAGTGCTAACAGAAAAGAACTGTCAACCAAGAATACTATACCCAGCAAGTGTGTCCTTCAGAAATTAAAGAAGAAAAGAGCCTTCTCTAAACAAGCAAAAGCTGATTGTATTCATCACAACTTGTAACAGCACTTAAGGGAATTTCAAAATGGAATCAAAGGGAAACTAATCATGGATATGAAAGCATAGACGTATGAAACTTATCAGTAGAACTAAAAAAAACTGTCAAATCTAGAATGCTTTAATATTTTGATGTTGCTTTGAAAATCATTTAGGTTAGTCTTGCAAATAACTGTAGCTACAACAATTTATGAGGAGTACAAAATGTAAAACATGTATGTTGAGGCATGTTTGGGGGTGGAAAAAGTTTAGAGTGCTGTATTCAAAGTTAACTTGCTATCAGCTAAGTACTACAGAAAGCTATCAAATTACAGAAGGAGATAAGAAGGAAAAAAAATCTATAAAATAAGATGAAAGCAATTATCCAAAGGCAACCTTAAGCCTTTGCCTATTGAAAAATTTGCATATAAATGGATTAAATGTTCTAACCAAATGGCAAAGTGATTGAATGGATTTACAAAACCAAAAAGAAACAACACACACACACACACACACACACACACACACACACACACACACACACACACACACACACCAGCAAAAAAAGAAAAAAAACAAGGTCTGGGTGCTGGGAATGTGGCATAGTGGTAGAGTGCTGGCCTCACATATGGGAAGCCCGAGGTTCCATTCCTCAGCACCACATACTGAAAAAGCTGGAAGTGATGCTGTGGCTCAAGTGATATAGTGCTAGCCTTGAGCAAAAAGAACCCAGGGACAGTGCTCACTCAAGCCGAGTCCAAGCCCCAGGACTGGCAAAAAACAACAAACAAACAACAACAACAAAAAAAAAAACAAGATCTAACTTTATCCTGATTAAAAGGAACTAGTTTTATTAAGGGCATTTTTTGGTTGATAATAATATTTAGCATTGTCTTACTTGATCATATGTACATAGCTCTTGAGCTATTGTGATCCTCTGCTAGGACTATCCTAGACATATTAGCTCACAAAATGGCTCTTAAAATTTAAACATTAAAATCCGATCATTTCTAATCAAAATGTTCTGAAACTAGAAAACAATGCTGGGACTATTAGATAATAAATAACATGTTCTTGAGTAGTCCATGAGCTAACAAAACAAAAAAAGAATTACTGAATATTATCAAGCAAAAGCAATAACAATATGCCAACACCTATTGTATTGAATAAAATTAATTCTACATGGCAGTTTATAGCAATAAATTCCTACATAAAAACTCAAGAAATATCTCAAATAAACTAAAATTTCATCTTAAAGAACTAGAGAAAGAAGAGCAACATAAATCCAAAGATACTGTGAGGAAGAAAAATGATAAGAAATCACAAATGAATAAACCAAAGAACAAAAAGCATAGCTAATAATAAAATCAAAAATTCATGAGAAATATAATTCACAAGCATTAACTATAGTAAAATTATGGACAGAACTCAAATGAATAAAATAAGAAACAAAAGTAGAACATCACAATGGACACCTCATAAATGAAAAGGATCTACAGGAGACTATTATGAGCAATTATATGCCAATAAACTAGATATTTTAGATGAAATTGCCAAATTACTAGAAAAATTAAACCAGGAATAAATAAATTGAACCAAGTAAGTTTTGTTGCATATTTATTTTCTGCTAATTACATATAATTTTGTGGAACTGAATATTGAACAAATGTTCTCACATTTACTAAGTATGTCTACTGCAATTGAGCCACATCTCCAGTCCTTTCATTTTTTTAATAAATTTTCAGAAATTATTTCGTGCTAATTTTCTGTAGGCTGGCATTAACCTATAATCACATCATCACAGCCTCTCAGATAGCTGGGATTGCAGGCAACAACCAGCTGCCTAGCTTTATCACATATGTGTAAGTGTTATATGTATAAGTAATACAGAATACTATTTTTAGTATAGCAATTAAAGGAAAAATAAAAAGATAAATGGATAGCTGATAACTCTAGAATAAAGATAAATGTTTGCCAAACTGGGAAGAGTTATAATTAATACCTTGCAAATATACACTATTGTTTTTGTTGCACATGAGTTTGAACTTAAGGCCTTATGATTGCTATGTATATGTGTTTTGTTACTTGAGCCATCAGTCCCTTTTGCTTTAGTTATATTTTGTGATAGAGTTTTGTATTTTTTACCTGGTCCAGCCTCAATGACAATCTTCCTACTTATGCTTCCTGTTTAATTGGTTTGAAAGGTGCACACCACCATTCTCAACTCTTCTTGTTGCAATTGAGATGTCTTGCTTATATTTTACCCAGCCTACCTTCCAACTATTATTCTCTGGCTCTTCACTTTCTAAGTAACTGAGAAGCCTGTACCAAAAGGTATGTGTCCTATATTATTAGTTATGGCTACTTCCCTAATTTTTTTTTTCTTTCACTATCATGATGTCAAAATGCATGAGCAATATCTGATGTCTACCTGTATACCATATATCCCTTATATTCTGAGTATGTTTTACATGTTCCTACTAAGATACTTTCATAAATTACAAAATAAATTATATTTGTTTCTTTAATATAATTATAGAGAATACTACTTGTAAATAATGTATGACATGGTAGAACAGAATAATTATACAAATTTAAATGGTTAATTAAAATCTCCCCAAATTAACATTAAATACAACTTGATTTCTGTAAGTGTTTATTAAAATTTCTTACTGCTTATCAGTAACAAAATGCGTGATCACTATTCCATTAGAGAAAAATAGAACATTTACAAAATTGGGATGTACATATTGAATATTCAAATATAATAATAATTGTAGTGTCTCCCTGGAGGCTCTGAAAGGACAAAATGCCACTGTAAATTTCTGGGGAGCTAAATCATATTTGATCACATTTATAGGAGAATGAGCTCATTTTATAAGAATTTAATAAAATATCCCAGGCTCAAGAAATGTTTCTTCTTCCTCATTGACGTCAATTGTTAGATTAGTTCTAAATTTTAAATTCAAATTCATTCTTGCTGGGTTTGAAATTTTGTTTAAAGTTGTGATTCGTTATCTTTTCTTGACCTGTGCTGTTATGGCTGTGATGATTTTGATTTCTCTTCAGTTTCTATAACAGATTTTTTTCTTTCAGGAACCTGATAATTTTCAGATTAGAATTCTTTGTTTGAAAGCAACAAACCATTGACTGACCTCAAACCTTTTCATTTTCTATCTCAGTTTTATCTAAGCCCCATGATAGCACCAAGGTCCAAAGTTTTTAAAGATGCAAATTTTTCTCTCATTCCTTTTTAGAGAAAATAACACCAACTGAAAACTACTTCTGTGTGAAAACCTTTCTCTTTGTGCTTGGGGAAAAGTTTAAAGTGGTTCTGGAATTTCTTTATGCAATGGTGTTATTCAATGTCTTGACTCCTGTCTGTTCAGGCTTCACTTACAGTTAGTACATTAAAATGTTACTTATCTTGAGTATGCCACATATACATATATTATATCATATACACTAATCAGGCTAGTATTATAACTTCTAAAAACAAATGTTTTATGATAATTTGTAATTTCTGGATTAGAAAAAAAGTAGATTATCTTTCCAATTTAAGTTTTTAAAGAATATTATCAGGAATATTGAAGAAATCAAAGAATTTGCCAAATAGGAAAGCAAGAGTACATCGGTGAAGTTGAAGCAAGCAACTTTCATGGAGGGTACTTTGGGAAAAAAAAAAGGAAATATTAATGAAAAATAAAACTATATAAAACATCCATCCATGTGCCTCCAGGTCAGCATAAAGGGTATACTTTGAAAATAAATAAAAAGATGGAGAAATGGAAATAGAAAACAGTACAAAGACTACATATATTAATTATTCCTTTTACTCAACAAATGAGAACCCATTATGTTCAGATACTATTCTAGATTCAAGAAATAATAGTTTTTATTATAAAATCTCCATATATATGAAGTTTACTCCCTGCTTAGAAAGACCTATGCTCAATAAATTAAGTAAGCTAAACATAATATAGTAGGAAACAGCATAAGGAGAAAATATATACCAGGAAGCATGAATATGAAATAGCATGATTTTGCAACTTAGATGTAGTCAGATATAATAGTAATTGTACTAGCAACGTCACTGATCCAGAGATTTATGCACATCAAACCAAGTGAGAGTGTGTGAACTGTGATGGCATTTTACAGAAGTACACTTCATATGCAAATAATTCTAAATATGAAAACTTCTGAGCCAAGGATTTGCCAGATATATTCAAGGAACATTGAAGAGATTTGTTTTGGAAAGAACTTGGGAAGAATAATGAATAATAGGAGGTAAATCAGAGAGGCAAGCAACCGGTTGTATAGTTTTATTGGTCACAGAAAATAAAAAAGGGGGCTGGGGATATAGCCTAGTGGCAAGAGTGCCTGCCTCGGATACACGAGGCCCTAGGTTCGATTCCCCAGCACCACATATACAGAAAACGGCCAGAAGTGGCGCTGTGGCTCAAGTGGCAGAGTGCTAGCCTTGAGCGGGAAGAAGCCAGGGATGGTGCTCAGGCCCTGAGTCCAAGGCCCAGGACTGGCCAAAAAAAAAAAAAAACAAACTTTGACTTATTACGGAAAATCATCAGGGACTTGTAAGAAGAACTATGACAATATCTGACATACTTTAGCAGAGTTACTTTGTACTATGTGGACTATAAGAGAACTACAATGGAAGCAGGGTAGTCAATGGAAATCTTATTTTACTAAATCAGGAAAGAGATGATGATGGTGACTTGGATCAGGCTGCTGGCAGAGAAGTAGAAGAAATATCCAGTTCTGGTATATTTTGATATTTACTTCAATATAATGTTGAGGTAATTTGTGAGAGATTGTGAAGGATCCTGGATGAAACCAAGTTTTATGGCAAAAATAATGGAAATGATCTCAGATACAGAAGACTTTTGGAGAAAGAATCCTGGGAACTCACTTATCTCATATTAATCATTAATGGCTATTAATCAGTCAGATAAGAGTATGTAACAAACATCTGGATATAGAAATATAGGGCCGAAAAACAGTTAGATGGGAGACAAAATTTTTGTACTTCTCAGTAACTAGAATATAGAGAAAATAAACCTAAGTATGAGGAATATTTGATGCTAGGGGAGAACAAAGTTTTTAAGTTGAAGATAAGATATTAAAACAGTAAGAAAGATGAAGATTAAGTAGTGTAAACTGAAAAGGAAGTGATAAAGTATTTAATGAAGTTACAGACATGCATGCTAACAAATACTGAAGCTAGGTCAAATAGGAAGAGGATGGAGAAATGACCACTGCGTGTCAGATAATTAGCAATTATGAAAGGATCAATTTCTGTGGACATCTAAATTTGAAAATCCATACTGGTCCAAGAGAGAATGGGATAAGAGAAATAGCAGAGATAGCTCACATTATTTTTCATTTTAGGAAAAGAGAGATACAATGTGGTAGCTGGAACGGAAACAGGATTGAAAAAAATTGGGGAATATAGTGACAAAAACAATAGTCTGTGTATTCATGAGAATTATTCAGTAAATAAGAAAATCTTAACGATGATAAAGAGAAATATATCTGGAATAATGTTCTTGAATAGTGAAGAGCAGATTGCAGCTTATTGACAAGGGGAAGTATAAGCCTTAACAGGGAGCATGGGAAACCACATGTTGAAATGGCCAAGTTATAGAAATCAGTGGTTTATCATTGTTGTTGTTACGTTACCATGTGAAATTACCCCATTTTATTTCATCTTACTTCCCCATGGTTTTACCCCTGATGTCACTGTAACTTATTTTGGTACACTGGGTATTGTATATATGTTTATTGGAAGTGAGGAAGGGAAATGCAACATCAAAATGGAGAGACAAAGGGTTAAAGCTGAACCAACACAAGAGTAATACTTACAAACGTATATGCTGTAAACCAATTGTACAACTCTGTAGGGGAGAGGGAACTGGGGAGGGAGGAAGGTGGGAGAAAAATGAGGGAAGAGATAACAAGTTTTATAAGAAATTTCCTCACTAGCTTACTATGGAACTTTAACCCCTCTTTACATCACTTTGACAATAAATAAATCAATTTTAAAAGAAATGGAAAAGATCTAGAATGTACAGGTACATATGCAGATGTTAGGTTAATTTTTTGGTGGGAATGTGCAATTCTCAATAGAATAGGAAGAAAAATCATTAACTGGGAGTGGGGTAGATGAAAAAGTGCTAAATGTTTAAGGAAACAGGAGCAAGTAGAGAGTACATATCTAGAAAAGAAGTAGAGCAGCCCCTCAGTAGACGAATGGATCAGGAAAATGTGGTACATATACACAATGGAATTTTATAGAGGAATAGAGGAATTTTATGCCTCTATCAGAAAGAATGACATTGCCCCATTTGTAAGGAAATTGAAGGACTTGGAAAAAATTATACTAAGTGAAGTGAGCCAGACCCAAAGAAACATGGACTCTATGGTCTCCCTTACTGCTAATAATTAGTACAGGTTTAGGCAAGTCATAGCAGAGCATCACAAGAGCCCAATAGCTATGCCCTTATGATTACATAAGATGATGCTAAGTGAAATGAACTCCATGTTATGGAAACAAGTTTTAAATCATTGTTGTAATATTATTGTTATATCACAGTTGTAACTACTTTCAACGTCCCATCTGTATCTGTAGCTTCTATTATTGAGGATGCTCTTGTATCACCTTCCTGTGGTTGTACCTACACTATCTCTGTAATCTTATCTGAGTATATTGGCAACCGTGTATGCAGGTATTAGAAGTAGGAAATTGAATGGGAATACCAAAATTGAGAGACACAGGGTAAAAAAAGACAACTACAAAAGCAATACTTGCAAAACTGTTTGGTGTAAGTGCACTGAACACCTCGGGGGGGGAAGGGAAAGTGGGAGGAGGGAGGGGGTATGAAGGACAAGGTAACAAACAGTACAAGAAATGTATCCAATGCCTAACGTATGAAACTGTAACCTCTCTGTACATCAGTTTGATAATAAAAATTTGAAGAAAAAAATAGAGCAGTATTAGTACTAGAAAACTATGACAAACAGCCATGGATCACTAAGAGCCCATCTGAAATTGTGTGTTGAGATGTGGTATGTATAACCCCATTCACTGTCATACCATGCTCTGGTATAAGTACATGGAGAATTTGATTTCACCAAAGTTATAATCTCCCTAAGAGATTAAAATGAAATGAGAGAGAAAAGGATGCATGATGTAGAATTACATATGCACAAAATTTATTTTTATAAATTTGGTGTTCAGGTTATCAAGAAGACAGAGATGTTTGGGGTTGGTGACTCAGTGCCTATATACCCAGCTACTCAGGAGGCTGAGACCTGAGGATCTTGGTTTGAAAGCAGCCCACGCAGGAATGTCTATGAGACTCTTACATCCAACTGAGCACCCAAAAAGGCAAAAGTGGAGGTGCATGTCTTAAGTGGTGAAGCACTAGCCTTGAGAAAAAAAGAAAAGAACGTCAGGGATGGTGCCTAGACCCTAAGTTGAAGTCTCAGTATTGGCAAAATACAAAAGATGGAAGGGAGTATAAGGAATGAAGACCTGTGAAAAATTTTAGAAAAAAATATGATGTTAGGGTGACAGAAAGTTAGCTGGACAGATAAGCCACTAAAGACTGAAACCCGGTGCATTAAAATTGAAATTAAAGCAGTTGTCTTTAACACTACTGTCAGTAATTTCATTCCTATGACCATGGGATAAAGTTAATGAAGGAGGTTAGACAACAAGATTACAAGAGAAGAGGAGGTTAGGGTTTCAAGAATAGTAAGGCATTTTTTAGTGGAAAGATCTTGGTTCATTTTTAAACTGTAACAATTATGACAGCATTGGGGTTAGGGGCAAATCTCAGTTGATACAGCAAAAGTGATCACAACTATCCAGTTCAAGTTGCAGTCTTAGACCTAGAAAAAAAAAAGAAAAGAATTATGAGAGCACTTAAGAGAATAGAACGGAGATAAAAGTCAAAGAAAGAAAGGCAAATGGATTAAGGTACATGGGCTAGCCACTAAAAGTAAACAAAAAAGGGCACTTAACGAGGAGGTGAGTGTAATTATGAAGTTTTAAAATGATCATAAGGGAGAAAGAACACAGATTACCAAACCTAGGCTCCCAGAACCGAATAGTATCGAAGTCGAATCTTTGTCTACATACTGGTTTTGTTCTTTCCTATTAGAGAATATCTGTAATTGAGGTGTTGAAACATGTTATTTCTTAAGTCTTCACACCAAAAGCAGTTAAAATACATGGTAAACAAAATATTTCTGCAGAAATTAGACATGTTGTTTTCCATATAGATACCGATTCACATATGAATAAATGATTGATATATTATGAAGCTTGTAGCATTATTAATGAAGTAAGTGCTTGTAGTATAAAAAAGAAGTGTTTTTCTTATAGTCCAGTTGCTTCTGACAAACTGGTTAGTTTTGCCGTCCAGTGACAAATCTTTCCAGGGGTGTGAATAAAAAAAATTGCTTTTCACTATATAAATGAATTTAATTCTGACCAGTTTAGCAGGGAATTGAACTTTTGGGGTATTGTAACTGAAATTCTTTCCTAAGAAGATTTCTTGTATAAAACTGAGCTGGTCAAACATTAGTCTTATCTAGAGGTAACACCCCTTTGTTGTTACTATATTCCTGCATAAAAGCATTTCCCCCAGTTCATTCACAAGACATTTTTAAACTCATGTGTTAGACCTGTATGGTTGTGGATTTGTTGTTGTTTTGTTTGTTGGGTATTTTTTATTTTAAGTTTTACCTCTCATATGCCTTTAACTACCCTTATAAAATGGGGAACAGAAATTTTAGTGCAGAAGGTAAAATAAGGACAATTGGTGGTCTCCATTCCGGAGGAACCATATGCCATTTCGCTTCTACTGTGGTTAGTCCTTCAAAAACCCTCCTTGAATCTCCAAGATACTTCCCTAGGTATACATACTTCTCCATAGAGCTTATGTAAGTCCTTAGGAACTCTCTGATTTGTGTTAGTTGCAAGAAATATAGGCCATAATTGCTGCAGCAATCAATTCCATTTTTTCAAGAATTTTAAGAAAGATGAATTTTCTTTTGTGCTGGCCTGTCTCTGGATGAAATGGTCTAATAAGGCAGAGATGGAAAAGCATTGAACATTTGTGCCAAACTTATCAGTGCTTCATATATATACAATCCTTAATGAGAACCTTGGCATGGCTGGGATGATCTTCAATAGAAACTATTAGGAAAATGGTGGTAGTTTCTTATGCTAAATTTATTTGCCTTACAATATCTTTATATGATTAAAACTAACCAGATTAAAACTAAACCAGAGCACCTACATACTTTGTGATCAGCCTTAAGCTCCATTTTCAAAACAAGAAGAACAGGCTGTCCTAGAGGTCTGGAAATAATAATTAGTCAATATTCCTCTAAATGATAATTGGTCAATTTGCTAGCTTAAGGTCTAGGCATTAAAATTCCCAGTAAAATACTTCTTAGCCAAGTGAATTTATAAAACCTCAACCCATGACTCGATTTTCTGCTTCTTCAACTAAGGGGTTTTAGCTCTTAGTCTGCTAAAGCTGGTAGCTGTCATATCTGAAATCATCTCTCATTTTTCCCCACATCACTTTGTGGACTCTCGTAGACCTCAAGTTTCTTTCACCCTTATCTATTCTCACTACAGTCTTCAAATGCCTGCAAATTCAACTAAGAATTTCCAAACATAGATGAGCTAGAACATGCCATGAATAGTCACTAGTATAACCAATGCAGCATAGGCTGGCCATCAACTCACAGTCATCCTTTCTCATTCTCTGGTGTGCTGAGATTACAGGTGTGTGCCACCACATTTAATTACATTTTTAATCCTTTAAAATCCCTTTAACATCTTAGAATATTAGTCAAGCAGATTGATACTATTAATTTCTGTGGTACAAATCTAGGAACTTTTAAGTTATCTGGTATTTAAGGACCAACTCATTTCCATTTAAATTGTACTGACTGAACAATGAGCTATGGAGGCCCAAGGATCTACAGACAGGCAACTGTTTTGGCTCTTTAACATTTTGAGTATATACTGATAAGAATCGTTTTATAGTCATGATCCCATATATTATCATGTTACTGTATTAGTTGCGTTAGGTGTTCTTATTTTAAAGAAGATATAACTGATGCTTAGAGAAATTAGGTATTTTATTGCAAAGTCACACAGTAATTGGAAAAGTTCACAGGAAATAAGACTCAAGTATGCTCATTTTAAGCCTTCCATTCTAATCCTCCTCTGGTCTGCTTGGTAGAGACTATGACATTTCTAGGACCAAGAATGATTTTGCTAAAATTCTAACCATGAAGAATCTGCATTGGGAAGGTGGTTCAACTAAAGACCAAACTTCTGGTCACATCCATCTAAACCCCTCTGTGTGAAATAGAAATAGCTAACTTCCGTATGACTGAAAGATGAAATATAGGCACCCAGTGACATGGGAACTTTGGATAAAATGAGTACTTTCGAAAATAAGTCTAGAGTCAACAGATAGTCTTGTAGACCTCAAGATTCTTTTCTTTCATTTAGCATTCTCACTTTCAGGATTATTGAAATCTCTATAGTCTGATTTCAAATGCCTACAAATTCAACAAAGAAATTCTAAAACCTAAGTATATGATCTATATAATATTTAGGGCATATTTGTAAGAATTTAGGCCTATATGGATGAAATTAAAATTGAGTTTGCCATTCTGAGTTAATAGTGAAATCTGATAATCCTGTGAATAAAGAAGTTGTAGTTATCAACCTTTTATTTGTGGTTTGTTGATTTTCCTTCTTTGATGCAATACACAGTGATTGGATGATGGCATCTATGTCATGCTTTGAAGAAGTGAAATGGTTTACCTTTCATTTTTTAGTGAAAGAGCATATAGCAGTAAAAATTACCGATAGGGTTAAATAATTTTTTTCTTTCAAAGAAAGTAGTTTTCTGATTCATTTCAAAAGTAAAGGATATTTCATTGCTGTATGATTTACTTTCCTGAAATTATGGAAAAATAAAAGTGATTGAAATTTAGGTGGTCTAAATTGAGTAAGAGAAAAAAGTTAAGGTATTCTGATAGATTGTGCAAGATAATGTGAATACGAATTTTGGGATCATATATGATGTGTTAACACACAGAAGGATAATAGTTTATATATTTTTTAATAATTACTTATTTATTGTCAAAGTGATATACAGAGGGGTTATAGTTTCATACATAAGGCAGTGGGTACATTTCTTGTACAATTTGTTATCTCTTCCCTCATTTTCCCCCTTACCATTTTCACTCTCTCCCCATGAGTTGTTCAGTTGGTTTACATGAAATGATATTATAAGTATTGCTTTTGGAGTCATTTGTCTTTTTATCCTTTATCTTTCGATTTTGATATTCTCTTTCCCTTCCCTAGTTCTAATGCCTGTATATACAGTATCCAGGGTACTCAGATGAGAAACAATGATAGCGCAGGGACAACCACAGGAAGAAGATACAAGAGGACCATCAAGAAAAGAAACTATGGTTTCACAGGGCATGTTGAAAACAATTACAACAGTGATATAACACTCGTTTCTATAACATGGAATTTATTTCCCTTAACATCATCTTAAGGGCATAGCTATTAGGCTTTGTGATCCTCTGCTGTGACAGCCTAAACATGTGCTAATTGTTCCCTATGAGGGAGACCATAGAGTCCATGTTTCTTTGGGTCTGGCTCACTTCACTTAGTATAATTTTTTCCAAGTCCACCCATTTCCTTATGAATGGGGCAATGTCATTCTTTCTGATAGAGGCATAAAATTCCATTGTGTATATGTACCACATTTTCCTGACCCATTGGTCTAGTGAGGGGCATCTGGATTGGTTCCATATTTTAGCTATGACAAATTGTGCTGTGATGACCATTGTTGTGCTGGTGGCTTTAGTGTGTTATTGTTTGTAGTCTTTTGGGTATATACCCCAAGTGGGGCTGCTGGGTCATAGAGGATCTCTATGTTTTGCCTTCTGAGCAATCTCCATACTGCTTTCCAGAGTGACTGAACCAGTTTACGTTCCCACCAACAATGAAGTAACGCTCCCTTTTGGGCACATCCCTTCCAACATTTGTTATTGTTATTGTTAGTTTTCCTGATAATGGACATTGTTACTCTGGTGAGGTGGAATCTCAATGTTGTTTTGATTTCCATTTCTTTTATGGTCAGTGATGTAGAGCACTTTTTCATGTCTCTTGGCCATTCTCATTTCCTCATCAGAGGAGTCTTTTTGTAAGTCTTTAGCCAACTTGTTGAGGGGGCTGTTGGTTCTTTGAGGTTTTGTTTTGGAGGAATTTAATTTTTTTTAGTTCTGCATATATCTTAGATATGAGGCCTTTTTCCAATGTATGGAAGATAAAGATCTTTTCCCAATCTGTGGGCTTTCTGTTTATCTTGCAAGCTATGATCTTTGCCCTGCAGAAGCTCTGCAGTTTGATGATTTCCATTTCCTCTATGGATAGTGATGTAGAGCACTTTTTCATGTGTCTCTTTGCCATGCTCATTTTGTTTTCAGAGAAGGCTCTTTTTAAGTCTTTAGCCCATTTGTTGAGTGGGCTATTGGTTCTTTGAGGTTTTGTTTTGGAGGAATTTAATTTTTTTAGGTCTTTAATTTTTTAGATATGAGGCCTTTGTCAGTTATATGGCCAGGAATGATCTTCTCCCAATCTGTGGGCTTTCTGTTTATCTTGCAAGCTATGTCCTTTGCCTGATTTGTTGCATTTCTGGGCCTTTGTTAAGGAAGTTTCATCCTGTGCCAAGGAGCCCATGTTTCTACTACTGCTTCTATTTCTTTCTTTTTTTGGCCAGTCCTGGAGCTTGGACTCAGGGCCTGAGCACTGTCACTGGCTTGTTTTTGCTCAAGGCTAGCACTCTACCACTTGAGCAACAGGACCACTTCTGGCTTTTTCTATGTATGTGGTGCTGAGGAATCGAACCCAGGACTTTATGTATACAAGACAAGTAGTCTTCCTACTAGGCCCCAGCCTCTCCTACTCCTTACTGTAGTATTCTCAGGGTATCTGTTTGTATTTGGAGGTATTTGATCCATTTGGAATTGATTTTGGTGCAGTGTAAACATAAGGATCTAGTTTTAGTTTGTTGTAGGTGTTGAACCAGTTTTGCCAGCACCATTTCTTGAAGAGGCTACCTTTCTTCCATCCTATTTTTTTAGCTCCTTTATCAAAGATTAAGTAGGCATAGTTCTATGGGTTCATTTCTGGGTCTTCAATTCTGTTCCATTGGTCTTCAGGCCTTTTCCTGTGCCAATACCAAGCTGTTTTTTTTTTTCTTTTTTATTACTATAGCTTTGTAATACAGCTTGAAGTTTGGTATTGAAATTCCTCCAGCGCTGTTCTTTCTACTTAGGATTGTTTTTGCTATTCAGGGTCTTCTATTGTTCCATATGAATTTCTGGATTGATTCCTCTACTTCATTAAAAAGTGGTTTGGGGATTTTAATGGACATTTCATTGAATTTGTAGATAGCCTTTTGTAATATTGCCATATGGACAGTATTAATCCTCCCAATCCAGGAGCATGGGAGATTTCTCCATTTCCTTAGTTATGCCTTAATTTTGTGTTTCATATTTTTAACTTCTCATCATAGAGGTCTTTCACTTCTTTGGTTAAGGTTATTCCTAGACATTTTATGTTTTTTTGAGTCTATTTAAAAAGGAGTTGCTTTCCTGATTTCGCCCTCAGTCTTAGGGTTGTTGGCATATAGAAAAGCCATTGATTTTTGAGGGTTTGTTTTATGTCCTCCTTCTTTGCCAAGGTTTTGGATCAGGTCAAGTAGTAGGGAGTGGGGTCTATGGGATTCTTCTTTTATTGAATAATCATACATTTGTGTACAGATTTTGTCTATTACATTTATAAATAAAAATTTACAGATCAATTTATGTGTACGGATTTATTTTAGTAACATTATAATTTTTTATTTTTTTATTATCAAACTGATGTACAGACAGGTTACAGTTTCATACGTTAGGCATTGGATGCATGTCTTGTACTGTTTGTTACCTTGTCCCTCATACACCCCTCCCGCCTACCCCTTACCCTTCCCCACCCTGAGGTGTTCAGTTCACTTACACCAAACAGTTCTACAAGTATTGCTTTTGTAGTTGTCTATTTTTACCCTGTGTCTCTCAATTTTGGTATTCCCTTTCAATTTAATAGTTCCAATACCAGTATACACGGTTTCCAATACACTCAGATAAGATTACAGAGATAGTGTAGGTACAACCACAGGAAGGTGATACAAGAACATCATCAAGAATAGCAGCTACAGATACACATGGGACGTTAAAAGTAGTTACAACTGTGATATAACAATCGTCTCCATAACATGGAGTTCATACCACTTAACATCATCTTAGGTGTTCATAAGGGTATAGCTATTGGGCCTTGTGATGCTCTGCTATGACTTGCCTAAACCTGTACTAATTATTCACAATAAGGGAGACCATAGAGTCCATGTTTCTTTGGGTCTGGCTCACTTCACTTAGTATAATTTTTTCCAAGTCCTTCTATTTCTTTACAAATGGGACAATGTCATTCTTTCTGATAGAGGCATAAAATTCCACTGTGTATATGTACCACATTTTCCTGATCCCTTCGTCTACTGAGGGGCATCTGGGTTGGTTCCAGATTCTCGCTATGACAAATTGTGCTGCTATGAACATTGTTGTGCTGGTGGCATTACTGTGATTTCGTTTGTGGTCTTTTGGATAGATACCCAAAAGTGGGGCTGCTGGGTCATAGGGGAGTTCTATATTGAGCCTTCTGAGGAATCTCCATACTACTTGCCAGAGTGGCTGAACCAGTTTACAATCCCACCAACAATGAAGTAGGGTTCCCTTTTGGCCACATCCCCTCCAACAATTGTTTTTGATAGTTTTCTTGATATATGACATTCTTACTGGGGTGAGATGGAAGCTCAATGTTGTTTTGATTTGCATTTCTTTTATGGCCAGTGATGTAGAGCATTTTTTCATATGTCTCTTGGCCATTCTCATTTCCTCATCAGAGAAGCCTCTTTGTAAGTCTTTAGCCCACTTGATGAGGGGGCTACTGGTTCTTTGCAGTTTGGTTTTGGAAGAAGGTAATTTTTTTAGTTCTGCATATATTTTAGAGATGAGGCCTTTGTCATTTGAATGGCTGGTAAAGATCTTCTCCCAGTCTGTGGGCTTTGTGTTTATTGCGCGAGCTATGTCCTTTGCCGTGCAGAAACTCTGCAGTTTGATGCAGTCCCATTTTTCCAACCTTTCTTTGATTTGTAGACTTTCTGGGTCTTTAAGGAAGTTCCTTCCTTTGCCAAGGAGCCCAAGTGTTTCTCTTACTCCTTCCTTTAGTATTTTCAGGGTGACTGTTTTGATTTCAAGGTCTTTAATCCATTTGGAATTGATTTTGGTGCAGGGTGATATATAAGGATCTAGTTTTAGTTTGTTGCATGTGTTGAGCCAGTTTTGCCAGCATCATTTGTTAAAGAGGCTGTCTTTCTTCCAAACTATTGTTTTAGCTCCTTTATCAAAGATTAAGTAGGCTTAGTTCTGTGGGTTCATTTCCGGCTCTTCAATTCTGTTCCATTTGTCTTCAGGCCTGTTCCAGTGCCAATACCAAGCTGTTTTTATTACTATAGCTTTATAATACAGCTTGAAGTTGGGTATTGTAATTCCTCCAGCACTGTTCTTTCTGCTTAGGATTGTTTTTGCTATTCTAGGTCTTTTATTGTTTCATATGAATTTCTGGATTGGTTCCTCTACTTCATTAAAAATGGTGTTGGGATATTAATGGGTATTGCATTGAATTTGTAGATAGCCTTTGGCAATATTGCCATTTAGATTATATTAATCCTCCCAAACCAGGAGCATGGGAAGTTTTTCCATTTCCTTAGTTCTGACATAATTTCATTTTTCAAGCTTTTAAAGTTCTCCTCAAAGAGGTCTTTCACTTCTTTCGTTAAGGTTATTCCTAGGTATTTTATGTTTTTGGGGGCTATTGCAAAAGGAGTTGCTTTCCTGATTTCAGCCTCAGTCTTCAGGTCGTTAACATAGAGAAAGGCCGTTGATTTTTGAAGGTTTATTTTATAGCCTGCAACTTTGCCAAAGTTTTGGATCAGCTCTAGTAGCGTGGGGGTAGATTCTATGGGATTCTTTAGGTATAGGATCATGTCATCTGCGAAGAGAGAAAGTTTAACTTCATCTTTTCCCATGTGGATCCCCTTTATATTTTCTTCTTGCCTAATTGCTCTGGCTAGGAATTCTAGTATTATGTTGAAGAGCAGGGGAGAGAGTGGACATCCCTGCCTTGTTACTGATTTTAAAGGGAATGGCTTTAGTTTTTCCCCATTTAGAGTTCTGCTTGCTGTTGGTTTGTCATAAACTGCCTTGATTATATTCAGGAATGTTCCCTGGAATCCCAGTTTTTCCAGGGCTTTAAGCATAAATGGGTGCTGGATTTTATCAAACGCTTTTTTCCGCATCCAGAGATAAAATCATGTGGTTCTTTACCTTGCTCCGGTTGATGTGGTGGATTACATTAATTGACTTGCATATATTAAACCAACTTTGCATCACTGGAATGAATCCAGTTTGATCGTGGTGTATGATTTTTTGATGACCTGTTGAAGTCGATTGGCCTGAAATTTGTTGAGAATTTTTGCGTCTATGTTCATCAGGGAAATCGGTCCGTAGTCCTCTTTCCATGAAGAGTCTCTGCCTGGTTTTGGGATGAGGGTTATACTGGCTTCATAAAATGAGTCTGATAGTGAACGTTCTCGTTCAATTTCATTGTAGAGTTTGAGAAATATTGGTGTGAGTTCTGTCTTGAAGGCCTTGTAGAATTCTGCATTGAATCTGTCTGGACCTGGGCTTTTCTTGGATGGGAGATCATTTATTGTCGTTTCTATTTCAATTCTGGATATGGGTCTGTTTAGAAGGTTTAAATCTTCATGTTTAAGTTTGGGGATATGATTTTTTTCTAGGAAAAATAGTCCCTTATTAATTTCTGAATTTCGGTTATTTCTGTGGTGATCTTCCCTGTTTCATCTCTTATCTTGTTTATTTGAGTCTGCTGCCTTCGTTTCTTGGTCAGGTTTGCCAGATGTCTGTCTATCTTGTTGATTTTTTCAAAGAACCAACTCTTTGTTTTGTTGATTCTTTCAATGGTTTTTTTTCGTCTCTAATTGATTTAATTCTGATTTGATTTTAATTATTTGCTTCCATCTATTACCTTGGGGTTTGGCTTGTTCTCTCTCAAGGAAATTAAGGTGCTTCCTTAAATTTTTGAGTTTCTGTTTCTCCAGTTGTTGATGTATGTACTCAGAGATATAAATTTTCCTCTGAGTACTGCCTTTGCTGTGTCCCAAAGGAGCTGGTACTTTGTGTTCTCAACTCGGTTGAATTCCATAAACATTTGAATTTCCGTTTTAATTTCTTCAATGACCCACGGATGTTTCAGCAGTTTGTTGTTTAGTCTCCATGAATTGTAGGATTTTCTGTGGTGGCTGTTTGAGTTGAGCTGTAATTTTATTCCATTGTGGTCTGATAGAATGCAGGGAATTGTTTTGATACTTCTGAATTTGTGCAGATTTTCTTTGTGCCCTAAGATGTGATCTATTTTGGAGAATGTTCCATGTGCTGCGTAGAAGAAGTGTAATCTGTTATTGCTGGGTGGAATATTCTGTAGATGTCGGTTAAATCTAGTTGCTCGATGCAATTATTTAGTTCTGTGGTTTCTTTGTTCAGTTTTTGGCGTGTTGATCTGTCCAGAGGTGATAGTGGAGTGTTAAAGTCCCCAACTATCAATGTGTTTGCATCTATGAGGGTTTTTGGAGTGAGTAGTGTTTGTTTGATGAAGTTGGGTGCTCCTGCATTTGTGGTGTAGATATTTAGAATGGTTATATCTTCCTGTAGGAGAGATCCCTTTACCTGTATGTAGTAACCTTCTTTGTCTCTTTTTACCTTTTTTAATTTGAAGTCTATGTTGTCTGATGCTAGGATTGCAACTCCAGCCTGCTTATGGGAGCTATTTTCTTGATAGATTTGATTCCAGCCTTTCACTTTTAGAAGATGCTTACTTTTGCTGGATAGATGTGTTTCTTGGTGGCAGTAGAAAGATGGATCTTGATATTTGATCCAACTTATGAGCCTATGTTGTTTGATTGGAGAATTAAGTCCATTAATGTTGAGAGATAAGATTGAGAGATGGTCGTTTTTTCCTTTCATTATCACTGTCTTGTTTAAAGCTGTGTCTTCCCATTTCTTGATCTGATGTTTACTAATTAGGGTTCATTTCTCTGTCTGTATTGGGATTTTGATTATTTTCCCTGTATAGTACAACCTTGAAGATTTTCTGTAAAGCTGGTTTGGTAGAGATATATTGTTTCAGTTTTTCCTTACTGTGGAAGACTTTTATTTGACCTTCGGCTATGAATGAGAGTTTGGCTGTGTACAGAATTCTTGGTTGGTAGTTATTTTTATTTAGAGTTTGGTATACTTCATTCCAGGCTCTCCTTGCTTTCTTTGTCTCTGCTGAGAAGTCTGGGGTAATTCTGATTGCTTTTCCTTTATATGTGATTGTTTTCTTCTCCCTAACAGCTTTAAGGATTCTTTCCTTGTACTCTACTGATCCTGTTTTGATCTCAATGTGTTGGTGGGATGTCCTATTCTGGTCTGGTCGGTTTAGGGTTCTAAATGCTTCTTGTGTCTGTATATTCCTTTCCTTCTGGATATTTGGGAAGTTCTCAGCTAATATTCTGTTAAATAGCTTGCCTATCCCATTAACCTCTTTCTCCAAGTTTTCCTCAATACCTATAAATTGGGCTTCCTGATCGTGTCTTGAATCTCCTGTAGCGATATGTTTTGTTGATTGGACTGGATTTGTATTGGTTTTTGATCTTTCTCCATAGAATCTAAAGAATCTTCAGCTCCTGAAATTCGATCCTCTGCTTCATTTAGTCCGGACTGTAGGCTAGCTACTTGATTTCGAATATCTTTTCCTTCTGACTGGTCTTTCCTGATGATTTCCACGTCTTTTCTTAGGTCTTGTATGGACTTCTTTACTTCATTAACTTCATTACTTTGGTTTTCACTGTTGTCTCTGAAATCTTTAAGTTGGGTAGCTATCTTTACATTTGACTCTTGAAGTTCATTTATCTTTCTATTTGTGGATGCCCTGAAATTCTTCATTAATTTTTGCTTTGCCTCCTCATGCTCTAGAATAATTGACTGAAGAGATTCAAACTTTTCATTTATCATGTTTATCAGTAGGCTTTTTAGAGATTTTGGGGGTTCTCTTTTATGTCTTTGATTGACTGCTCTACTTCTTGCTTGTTTTGAGTGGGGGATAAGACTTCATTTTTGCCATCTTTCTTGTGTTCCTTCTGCCCATTTGGATTGGGAATGCCAGTCTACCAGCACCTGGGAGCACCATTTAAGACCCAAAGCAGCCCTTACCAAGCACTGTTGTGTAAATCTTACAAGTTCACAATTATATACAGATCTCTTGTGTACCTGTCTATAAAATTAGATTTGGTGTTCCTAAAGAATACAATTTCAATATAACAACCGATCCTGGGTCCTGTATTCAGTAGTTACTTATTAACTGTTACAACCCTATAAGCCATTCTTGTTTTTATATTACGTTCTTTTAGGACTGGCTTTCTCTTTGTACCCCTTTGATTCACTCGGATTAAGCAGGGATACCCTCTATCCAATAACCAGGAGTCAATGGAAACTGTAGGTCCAGGCAGTAAGTCAGGAGGGTAAGTTGGAGGTAGTAAAGTGAATAGAGTAAAATGTATTGGGGAGGGGGTTGATGATTTTGGTTTCGTTTCAGTGACGTGGAAATGTGGAGAATAGTAGAGTCAGCAAAAATAACAAGGTTAAAATGATAGACATTGGAGAGTTAGTAGAAAAGAGTGGAGGTGTTATTCATAGGAAAGTAATTTTTAAAGAAAGAGAATGCAAAGAGAGAAATAAAGTAAAAACCGTGGAGGACAGATGTAAAACACAGAGAAAAATAATTTAAAAAAGAAAAATATAAAAAGGAAAAAAAACAGAAAAGGAAGTGCCCAAACAAACAGAAAAGAAAAAAACTTCATAAAACAAACAGGTAAAAATGGAAAACAAATCAAAACAATAAAAAACTGACGACGTTTCAGAAGTGAAAAAAAAAATTTTTTTTAGTTTAAAAAATGTTTGAAAAGAATAAAAAAAAAATGGAGTCTTCCTTGTTTGGGAGGTCTTTCCCCAGTCTCTGGTTTCCTTGCGATGGTCTGCAGTCTATTTTCCTGATTGGCTGGGTTTGACTTGATTTCAGTTTGCAGTGGGTGTTTCTGTTCTGACCCTTCCCCCCTGTTGGTGCAATCCTGGGTCTCTGTGGTTTGCACAGCTTGCAGATAGGCCTTGGGTGTCCTCTGTAGATTGGGACTTGAGCAGTCTCCGGAACTGTGGCTCCTCTGTCTGCTGCGGGGCCGCTGCCTTTAACGCCTGGCTTTGAATAGGCTGTGGACTCAGCAGGGCGGTGCGCCTCTGGCCTGTTTTACCCGGCTGAGAATTGCTTGCATGGGGGAGGCTCCACCCTCCTAGGCGGGGCGGCCTCCTTGGAGGAGGTGGCTATGGAATGCAGCTCCGTTTCGGGCTGGGAATTGGGCTTCCTCTGTGACGGGACCATTTAGCTGTGTCAGGAACTGTTTGTTCCCCCATCTGGTGTTTCCGTGCAAAGAGAGAGCTTGACTTCATCTTTTCCTATTTGGAGCCCCCTTGATGTCTTCCTTTTGCCTTATTGCTCTGGCTAGGAATTCTAGTAGTATATTGAAGAGGAGAGGGGAGAGAGGACAACCTTGTCTTAGTCCTGATTTTAGAGGAAATTGCTTTAGATTTTCCCCATTAAGAGTAATGTTCACTGTGGGGTTGTCGTAGGCAGCTTTAATTATATGCAGGAATGTTCCCTTTAATCCTAGTTTCTCCAAAGCTTTTATCATAAATGTATGCTGTGTTTCATCAAATGCTTTTTCTGCATCTAGCGAAATAATCATGTGCTTCTTGACATTGCTCCAGAAGTATAATAGTTTATTTTGATGTTGGCATGTGTTTTGAAAATACTATTGAGGCATTTATATCAAGTTATTATATGAAGTTTCATTAAAATCTCACCAATCAAAATTTAGAAGAGAGGAAATTCCCAAATTCTTTCATGTTTAAGTAAGCTAATCCTTATTGCAATTAAACCTTTCACAATGAAACGTGAAGCATTGTGAAGGAATTAAATATTAATAAAGAATCAGCTTGTTTTTAGCTAAATAATTTAGAATAAAATCATTGACTCTCAATCATTTTCCATTTTCTTCCTTTCGTTATCCCTTTTGCCTTCTACTTTGAGATTTTTTTGTTGCATAGAAAAATGGAAACCCATGGATTGCTTGCCTTTTTCTTTTACAATTGTTGGTTTTGTCTGCTTAAAGTAGCTCCTTATAATATTTTAATTTTGATGATATAGAGTGTTAACATGGCAGTAATGTATAGAATTTCATAAAATATTCTGAATAGCAGAATTGCTGTTAGAATCAGGGAGAAAGACATTTTTTTTGCCAGACCTGGGACTTGAACTCAGGGCCTGAGCACTGTCTCTGTATTCTTTTTGCTCAAGGGTAGCCCCTGGCCACTAGAGCCACAGAACCACTTCCAGCTTTTTCTGTATATGTGGTGCAGAGAATCAAACCCAGGGCTTCATGCATTCTAGGCAAACATTCTACCAGTAGGCCACATTCCCTGCCCAGAAGAAAATATTTATTAGGGCAGTTCCATCTTGATTCAATGGTTTTTCCATGAAAGCACTGTAATGTTCATCTTCTTCTTTTTCAACTTTTACATAAACTGTATTCTCACAATCAACTTGCTTGAGTAACAATATCCCCATCACTTCAAAATATAGAAGGAATCATATTCCTTCTTATATGTACTGAAATTCGTACTCAGTAATGAATTCTAGGTTGCAAAAGAGGATTTTCTGCTTGCACCTGTCTGTAATGCAAAATATCTTTAAAGATATTACAATCTACTTGGAATGAAGTATAAAAAATGATCATTGCAAAAATGACCTAATTATCAACTTTCCCACTTTGTGTAAGTTTTTTTAGGTTTGATTATTTCTTCCCATTAAACACCAATTAAAGGTCAAATACTTTCCCTACTGGATAATTGCAAATTTCTTATTGTAATTTAGCTTTGTTTGTAGAATATTTCTTATGCTACCAATGGTAAGACTTCTACTTAGTACATTATTATCTGAAGATACTGCTATGAAATCATGCATAGTTGAAGTAGAATGGATTACATTTTAGTATGAGACCCTCCTTTCCATTTGGTTGGTGAGAAAGCTCTTTTCATTTTTAAATTTATTTTTATTGTTACTTTTTCTTTCTAAATGCATTTTATTCTTGTGGTTTATTTTTTCTTCAAACAAAATTTCCAAGCTACAATTTCTAGGCCTGTCAAATTAGAAATTAATGAGGCACTTGATGAATAAGCTTTCTAGTTAATTCTTGATTGTCAACTCTATTGGATGGAGAGATGCCTAGATTCACTCAGTCCAATTCTGGATGTGTTGTGAGGATATTTCCAGAGACAGGATTAACTGAGTGAGGGAGGCATGCTCCTATAGAAGTGAGTGACTGTGACATGGTCCTATAGAGATGAGTGACAGAAAAAGGAGAAGCAGAAATCTGTTAGCACAGGTACAGTTCTCTGCTTCCTGGCTGCCATGATGTTAGCTATTCCACTCATCATGATCTGTGGAAAATTACAAAACTGTGAAGAAAGATGCATCCTTCATCCCTTAAGTTGCTTTTTTTTAGTATTTTGTCCAAGAAAAAAAGTCAGACTAATATATTCAGGTATAATAAATCAAATGTACTTTAATAGATTTGCATCTTTGTAACTTCCACGGTCTTCTGGCCATTGGTGACAGAGGTCAGCAAGGAGGCCCAAGAGTAAGTTGAATCTGAACTAACTTCAGCAAAGCTCAAGTGAGAAAGATCAGTGCTGAAAACAAACTTGCTTTACTGGTCTTAATTCAGATCAAAATTATCAGGTTTCTAACAATAAAAACATTAAATCTTGGTATTTCAAGAATCTACTTATTTACAAGCTGTCCAACTTTATTATGTACCTTTTGTGCATGTAAGTGTGCCCATAGTGGGGAACAAACTCAAGGCCTCATGCTTTCCCTTGGCTTTTTGCTCAAAGTTGGCCCTCTACCACTTGTGCCATACCTGCATCTCTGGATTTTTGGTTGAGTAATTCGAGATGAGGGTCCCTCCTATTTGTATCACTGGGGTTGGCTTTGAACTGAAATGCTCAGATCTCAGCTTCCTTGGAGCTAGGATTACAGATCTGAGCCTCTGGCACTCCCCTATTAAAGACCATTAATATCAGCTTTCATTAAAAAAGTAAGAACTCCATAAATATCTGATATATTGAACAAAGTTTTCTTATCTAAAAACTGAAAATGCCCTATTACTCAGAAAGTTTTACAACTTTTTCCTATCAAGCATTAGGCGGATGGCAAATAGTAAGCTCCCCAAACCATGCCCCAGGATACTGAGGTCTGAGGATCACAGATTGGATCCAGCTAGGGCCGGAGAGTCCATTAGAGACTTTTATCTCCAATTAATAACCAAAAAGTAGTAAGTGGAACTGTGGCTCAAAGTGGTAAAGAACTTGAAAGCTCTTACTTTCTCTTTACCATTTAGTGTCAACTATCAGAAAAAAGAAACATGCACGCATTATTGTACCTTGTATTTGTGTGTGTGTGTGTGTGTGTGTGTGTGTGTCTCTGTGTGTGTATCTATATATACATCACATATGTATAATAGATGAAATGAAAGAATAAAGGTTTACATTTATTTATATTTCCTGAATTCTTCACTCATAGTCTATCAAATCAAGACCATCGCTGTTTGGACGGTCACTTCTCTTATGAAGTATTTCATTAGCAGTAGGCTATAAGTTTCATGAAAGCAGAGGATTTCTATTATATTGATCATTTTTGCATTCCTAGTACTAGTCACAGAATTGTAGTGTCTGTAAAGTGTTAGTGGTATTTGTTAACTTAATAGCCAAAAGTACTTTTAAAATTCACATGTAGTCTCAGCACTCAGAAGAGAAGCTTTTTCTATATTTTAGCGTACTTTCTCTGTAATTTTCTTTCTCTTCCTTTGTATCACCACATTTTTCATTGATATTGGCATTTCTTCCATATTACCAAATTTCCTCCATGAAATGTTGTCACATTTTTCTAATTGTAGCTATAAATCATACCACAAAATATAAAGCATGGAAAAGTAAACTGTGATCCAAACACCACTTTTTAATGAAATAGAAGAAGCAATCCAGAAATTCATATGGCACAATAAAAGATCCAGAGTAGCAAAAACAATCCTAAGCAGAAATAACAGTGCTGGAGGAATTGCAATACCCACCTTCAAGCTGTATTATAAAGCTATAGTAACAAACAGCATGGTATTGACACTGAGAACATGAATTTCTGGATTGCTTCCTCTGGGGATGTGGGCAAAAGGGAACCCTGTTTCATTGTTGGTGGGAATGTAAACTGGTTCAGCCACTCTGGAAAACGGTATGGAGATTCCTCAGAAGGCTAAACATAGAGCTCCCCTATGACCCAGCAGCCCCACTTTTGGGCATCTACCCAAAAGACTACAAATAAGAACACACTAAAGCCACCAGCACAACAATGTTCATCGCAGCACAGTTTGTCATAGCTAGAATATGGAACCAACCCAGATGCCCCTCAGTAGACGAATGGGTCAAAAAAATGTGGTACATATACACAATGGAATTTTATGACTCTATCAGAAAGAATGACATTGCCTCATTTGTAATGGAAGGACTTGGAAAAAAAATTATACTAAGGGAAGTGAGCCAGACCCAAAGAAACATGGCCTCTATGGTCTTCCTCATAGGGAATAATTAGCACAGGTTTAGGCAAGTCACATAAGAGGATCACAAGAGCCTAAAAGATATACCCATATGAACACATAAGATGATCCTAAGTGAAACGATTGTTATTTCATTATTGTAACTACTTTCAATGTGCTATGTGTAACCGTTGCTTCTATTATTGATGATCTTGTATTCCATTCCTGTGGTGTACCTGCACTATCTCTGTAAGCAATACTTGCAAAACTGTTTGGTGTAAATGAACTGAACAGCTCATGCGGGGGAAAGGGACAGTGGGAGGGGGAGCGGGGAATGAGGGAGGAGGTAACAAACAGTACAATAAGTGTATCTAATATCTAACTTATAAAAGTGTAGCCTCTCTATACATCAGTTTGACAATAAAAATTACAAAAAAAACAACGTTCTCATAAAAAAAGAAAAGTTAGTTGTGTTTTCAGTCTGAATACTCAGAACAATTTCAATATCATTGTACTTAAAAGACTTTTGTTTTATTTTTAATTTACATCCTTCAGTATTTTTATATTCTTTCTCACTAAGGGCAATGTAATGTTGAATAATAACTAAAGAGAATGGCCACATCATGAGTAATTTTAAACCAATGTGCCAAATTTAGATATCTATATCATTACTAATATCACAGAAAATCTCGTATAAGAACTTGTGGATAAATCCTGAGCTATCAGTGGTTATATCATTAATAAAGAAAACATGTAATTATTACTTAAATTTATAAATTTCTTTAAAGCTTTGAAGAAAAGTGTGGATGAGTCTCATATCAGTCTACTTTTATTAATCTTTTATAGAAACCTTGTGAGTTTCACAGGTTAAAATTGATGACAGATCTTTCCCCCACTTGTACCTGTTGGTGTGTGTGTGTGTGTGTGTGTGTGTGTGTGTGTTAGTACTTGAGTTTTAATTCAGGACCTTGTACTCTGCTCTTTGGCTCACAACTCGATCTCTACCTCTGGACCCAACTTTTTTTTTCTGGTTAGTCATTTGTCTATCCTTTATGGCTTGAACCTTGATACTCACACCTCAGCCTTCTGAATATCTAGAATTATGGCTGTGGGCCACTGGCACCCTGCTTGATTGTATCTGTTAATGTACAGATATTTTTAAAATTAAGTGGTCAACCTAATTTAACCTGATTTGATGGTTTGGCTTAAGATCTTTTTGTATCATGCAGAACTTGTTGGAGTTTATCTTTATTATCTATGTAGTTGTACAAAAAAGGTTTCAATTCAACATTTCTACTTATAAGTCAATGCATCTTGATCACTAGCACCCTTTACTTGCTGGACTTTACTTAATGAAAATTATTTTTAAAAATTCACATACCTCATTTTGTATATTTTATGTGGCCATACATTTAAAACATAAAAAAGGAAAATGAGATGATGCTATATACCATGTTTTTAATTCATTTTTATATTCACCTACTTATTCAAAACCATGCGTCAAACACCTATTATGAGCCAAAACCATAGCTGGTTTTAGAGACATTGTAGTGAATAAAGCAGGAAATATCTATTCTCATTAATATTAAGGTTTGAAGAGGTGGAGAAACAAATTAACAGGCAACATGTGTTATATGATGTTAATTTGTTTCAACATATAATGTACAACATATAAGTCAGGAACATATATAAAAAAGAGGAACAGGCTAAGTGGTGAAGTTAATAAATTTTTTTAGAGTGCTATCTTAGTTTGGATTTCCTATGAATAGATTCTGAGATGAGAGTTCTTGGACAAGCAATTTAAGAGACTGCATTTGGGAAACTTGTTAAGGTAATAAGAAGATAGAGTGATGGAAAAGGTTAGGCAAAGACATGACTCAACTGAAATCTCACCCTAAATTGATTCCATAGGAAGCTTTTAAATAAACATGATCATTTTCTAACATTTTGTGTAAACCAACTGTACAACTCATGGGGGAAGAGGGGGATGGGGTTGAGGGAGGCGGGGAAAAATGAGGGAGGAGGTAACAAGTTGAATAAGAAGTATACTCACTGCCTTACATAGGAAACTGTAATACCTCTGTAATTCACTTTGACAATAAAGGAAAAAAATAATTCCAATCATCCAAATAGTATTATGTACTTGTAATATGAAAGAGTCTGTGCTAAGAGCTGAGGAAATAAACAAATTAGCTTTGATCTTAATCTCAGCACCTCTTTTCTGCTTTGAGAGACAAACACACAAACCAACCTACAATAAATTGTGGTTTACCTGAGGCAGGATAAGAGAACAAAAGAAAGTGAATTTTATGTAGCCTTGATTAGTGAGAGAGGTTACCTTTTTTTGAGAGGATATGGAAGAGATAAAATATCAGATAACACTTAATTTGACTCTTGAAAGATGAGTGGGTGTTTGGCAGGTAAGCAAGAGAGAAAAAGCCATTGCAGCCAGAAATAATAACCTGAGTAGATCTGTGGATCTGTAGGCATAGAATGTTTTAGTAATTGATGTTTAGTGGTAATTTGATATCATTGGTCTTGACTGTTGAAGCATCAAACAACATTCAAGTCAAAATAAAATTTTCATTCCATTTTTATTATCTGCTACTTTCAAGTATTTGTAATTCTTCACGCCTCTCAAGTTTTAGTGTAGGTCATGAGGATTTGACAAAAAATGAGTATAAAGTAAGATAATTGAATGTGCTCTAGAAAAAAAAGTGTTACATAAACAGAAGGAATTATTGTTTTACTATTATTTTTCATTTTTCTTATTAGTATGGTGACAAAGACTGCTCATGTTGCCCCAGTATTCATTCTCCTTCTCATATATAGGAATAGAATTGAAGCGGGGGGGAGGGGCACAGAGGTCATCCTGCCAAGCACAACTTTCTCAGTGTCCCTAGAAGGTATATAAGGCCAACCCTGTGACAACACTTTGGTGAAATGTGAAAGAGGTAATGTACTAAACCTTTAGCCCATCCATTTCAAAGGAATATTGAAGTGCAAAAATGATTGTAGGAGGGGCTGGGAATATGGCCTAGTGGCAAGAGTGCTTGCCTCCTATACATGAAGCCCTGGGTTCGGTTCCCCAGCACCACACATATAGAAAATGGCCAGAAGTGGCACTGTGGCTCAAGTGGCAGAGTGCTAGACTTGACGAAAACAGAAGCCATGGACAGTGCTCAGGCCCTGAGTCCAAGGTCCAGGACTGCCAAAAAATAAAAATAAATAAATAAGGTAGCTGCCTGACTTTCTGCCTGATAATATTGCACAGAACAATCAGTAGGGGAAAACCAAGGTTGACAATGTAATAGGTGGCTTGAAAGTACCTTTCCTTTTGACAGGGAAAGCAGAGCAAGTTGAAATTACACTTAACAGAAATGTTGACATGTAAAGGTAGTACAGCTGAAACACTGCTATCAGATGCATCAATAATTAAAGGATGATCTCAGTACAGCAATAAACAGCTGCTGAGATTAATTGATAATTGAATTGAAGCTAAGGGCTTTAATCAATCTTAAAAGCTGCTTATTGTAAGAATACCACAATGAAACTCACATATCAAAATAGAGAAAAATATTTCTATTTAATTCGCAGGTTTGGAAAACATCATACTTTCTGGGAAGCATCCCAGCAAGATGCTGATTAGCCAGAATGAAGGAATGATCAGAGGTAGAATTTAAAAAGCAATGTTTCTTAAAATGTCAGCTCAAAAAATTGAATTATGCTTGATAAAGGAATGAAGTGGCTATTTTAGAAATGATGTCATTGAGATCTTTTTGTCTAATTGGAGATTTAAGATATCTTTTTCTACCAGTTGTATCAAATTTGATTTCTTTGAGCGTTTGAAGCCTCAAATAAATCATCAGAATGTATCCATATTTCTATCTATCTATCTATCTATCTAAGGAGAGAGAGAGATGGAGACAGAGACAGAGAAAGGCAGAGAGAAAGAGAGAAAGAGAAAGAGAGAGAGAGATGGAAAACACTAAAGGAGAAGTCAAAAAGCCTGGATTCTCATCCTGTCCTGACATTGAACAGTGCTAGAGATATTTTCTCATTTTGAAATCTTGTAAATTCCAAAAGAAATTTCAATTTTGCTAATTGTGAAATTTTTTTAAAGTATGCTCCAAAAATCTGAAATTTGAAAGAACAGATTTTAGAAAATTTAATTTTCAACTCATTGTGATGTCAATCTTAAAGATCAGACCCCAATTTAATGAATGAAAACCTTTTTCTGATTAGGATTGATAAAGAGCCAATTATTTTTATATCTGCCTGATTGGAATTATAAATAAATGTAAACAACTCCATCCTCAGAGTGCAAAGGAGGTTACATCTGCTTATTATATGCACAAATGACTTGAGTTTTATTAAAAACACAGATTGCTCATAAGTATTAGAAATAACATAAATGGATTTGCTTTTGTCAGATTTAGAGTGAAATGGTACTTATAACACTGGAATGGTGAAAAAGCATTTGATTTAGCAGAAAGGAATTTTTATGTTTCAGGTTTTATGGGCTTTTGATTTTTAGGAGAACTTCATTAAATGGATTGTAATGATATATTCTCAACTCACAGCCCATATTATAGGCTGTTCTATAAAATCACTTTTCTTTATACTATTTCAACAAAATAAAGAAGTAATATTATTACTACTATCTATTTGTGGTTACTGAAGAATTTTAGTTATGGAGATCTCAACTCATTAGTCCAATATAGAACATTAAATAAGAAAATTAGGAAGGAATCATGTGACATTTATCACATGAAATGACTTAGTAATTAAAAACTGTGAAAAGTATTGGCTCAGAATTAGTTGTGGTAGTAGAGTGAAAACTCATTATATTCCTTCCAGACTCTTTTGTATGAAGATAATATAAATTTTATTTTATCAGTACAGGAGAATACCCTGAAGCTCCAGTACTTGGCAACATTCAAAATGGCACCAGTCAGAAACAAATACTCTGTTAATCTTCAGAATCAGTAATTTTATTAACATGAATTTCCCCCCTTAAGTAGTATATCCCATGTCAGTTGCTTTTTATTTGCCAGACATTTTTAACTGAGTTAGACAGATGGGTGTCTTTCTTTGAAAGACAAGGCAAAAAGACAATACAATAAATTTTGAAAATGACATGCTTTTATTAGAAATAGGCATTTGGGGACTTCCCAACTTTGAAATGTTTTACCTTTTTGAATGTTTTTACTTTTTGGAGAAAAGTAAGATATTACGTGTCATCTTTTCAAATATTTTTACTTTTTGAAGAAAAGTAAGATACTATTTCAAAATTTACAAAATTTACAAAATTTACAGATTCATTCATTGTTAAATCTAAAGCGTGAAGTAGTATTTGCATACTCGCCATGTGATACCTTCCAATAGAAACACTGAAGACCTAATTTTAGCTCTATACTGTGATGGTAAAAATGAGATTTTTGCAATCATAAAGAAGGTAAAGTGAAGGCATTTATTGTTATTTTTAACTGTATTTTTTGGTCTTTTCTTTTTGGTACTAGGGATCAAACCCAGGATTTTGCACTTGTATGCAAGCACTTTGCTTCTGAGCTACATCCCAGCCCAAGTGAAGGCATTTAGTGGGATGTTGATGTAATGGTTTTTGTACTTACAAGAAGAAAGTGATGTGAAGATGAACATAAACATAGGCCCTGTGAAGGGAAAGTTAAATTGGAATGATGACACTACAAATTCAAAGAGAGGCATGGGGAAGATTCTTGCTCAGAACTTCCAGAAGGAACTAATCCCGTCAGCATCATAATCATGGACTTGTCACCTTTCTTTTTTTTTTAATTTTACTGTAAAGGTAATGAACAGGGGGCTTGCAATTACATAAGTAAGGTAATGAGTACATTTCTTTTTAAACATTGTTACCTGTCCCTCATTTTCTCCCACGTAGCACTCTGCACTCCCCTTACCTCCAGATTGTAAAGTTCATTTCCAACATAGTGTGTAGTGAATATCATTGTTGGATTAGTTTATCCTTTGTCCTGCTGTTTCTGTGATTACCTTTCCCTTTTACAGATCAGGTAATCTTATATACAAGACAAAGTGTACAGAACACTAAAACAGAAAAAAAAATTAGAAATAACTGCATACAAGACATAATAACTTCAGAGTTCATTTTGATACACTTCATTATATGTTTTCCTATACACTTAGCAATTGTGCTTTTGATCCCCTGCTAATAATATCATAGACATATTCTAGTTATTACAAATGAAGGAAACCACGAAATCTATATTTTGGGGGGGCCTGGCTTTCTCACTTCTTGAATGATGAAAGTATAAATGATTGTTTTTAAGCCACCTGATCATGAGTATTATGCTATTGCAGTAAATTATGGAAAAGGGATTTAGGAAAACAACACTATGGAAAATGGTGCACTAGAGATTTACAAAGCATCAATATGGGAGAGAGCAAGGAAGAGGAGTGAGACTTTGAAGATCGTTTTCTTTTTTTTTCCTTTCTTTTTTTTCTTCTTCTTTATTGTCTAAGTGAAGTACAGAGGGGTTACAGTTTCATATGTAAGGCTTGTTCAACTTGTTACTTCCTCCCAAATCCCCCTCGACTCCCTCTTCCCATTCCCCTCCCCCCCATGAGTTGTACAGTTTGTTTACACCAAATGGTTTTGTAAGTATTGTGCTGTGGCAATGGTTTGTCCTTTTATCCTTTGTCTGTCAATTTTTGCATTCTGTTTCTCTTCCCTAGTTCCAATATACGTATATACATTATTCAGGGTACTAAGATCAGTTACAGTGATAGCATGAGTAAAACACAGGAAGGGATATGAGAGAAAAAAAAAATCCTGTTTCTAAAGAACCCTATAGAGCAATTAGGCAAGAAGAAAACATAAAGGGGATCAAAACAGGAAAAGATGAAGCTAAGCTTTCTCTCTTCACAGATGATATCATCCTATACCTAAAGAACCCCATAGATTCGACTCCCAAGTAAATTGAGCTGATCCAAAACTTTGGCAAAGTAGAAGGATATAAAATAAATAGTCAAAAATCAATGGCTTTTCTATATGCCAACAACCCTACAAGCGAGGCTGAAAACAGGAAAGCAGCTCCTTTTGCAATAGCTTCAAAAAACATAAAATACTTAGTAATAACCTTAACCAAAGAAGTGAAAGACCTCTATGATGAGAACTTAAAAACATGAAACACGAAATTAATGCAGAACTAAGGAAATGGAAAAACTTCCCATGCTCCTGGATTGGGAGGATTAGTATTGTCAAAATGGCAATATTGCCAAAGGCTATCTACCCATTCAATGCAATACCCATCAATATTCCAGCACCATTCTTTAATGAAATAGAGGAATTAATCCAGAAGTTCATATGGAACAATAAAAGACCCTGAAAAGCAAAAACAATCTTAAGTAGAAAGAACAGTGTTGGAGGAATTTCAATACCAAACTTCAAGCTGTATTACAAAGCTATAGTAATAAAAACAGCTTGGTATTGGCACAAGAGCAGGCCCGAGGACCAATGGAACAGAATTGAAGACCCAGAAACAAACTGGCAGAACTATGATCACCTTTGATAAAGAACCAAAAAAAAAAAAGGATGGAAGAAATACAACCTCTTCAACAAATGGTGCTGGCAAAACTGTTTCAACACCTGTAACAAACTAGAAGTAGATCCTTATATGTCACCCAAAATCAATTCCAAATGGATCAAAGACCTCGAAGTAAAATCAGATCATTTTCTTATATAACTCAATTTCTACTGCAATCTTGCATTTTAAAATGTGCTGTCATTTTTAGCATATTGTGGGCATAAGAGGAGATGGCTTTTCAACATTTGATTTATTTTACATTACTTTGGGAAGAAACTTTACATTAGAAAGTTGCATCAACTTTGCACCAATTACAAACTTCGAACACTTAAATTCTTAGTCACCTATCGAGTATTCCATAAATGCAAAAATAAAAAAAATCATTTTGTAATTTTGAAGAAAAAAGCTGGGGTTGCTGTATATGCCTATAATCCCAGCTACTTGAGAGACTAAAACAAGGACATTGTGAGTTTGAGGCCAATAAAGGTAGAAAGACTCTGCCTCAAAAGCAAAGCACAAAGAGGACTGTAGGTATAACTGAACTAGTGAAGTGCTTGCTTAGTAAACATGAGGCTGTGGGTTCAACTCTCAGTACTGATAAAAAGTTATCATATTGACACATGTAACATAAGCCAAAATGGTGTGTGTATCTATATATTTGTCTTCTTTTTATGCAATCTAGATTGCTCTCTTATTGGGATAAGTCCATTAATAGTTTTCTCTTATTCACTTTCAGTGATATCAAATAAGCACCACCTATAGGCACTATGGTTTGCATTTCTATCAATGTAAGAATATTACACTAGAGTCTACTAAAAATACTTAAGTGGGTACCTATTTTACTAAGATATTTTCTGGCTGCTAAGGATAAAAATTGAACATAGTCTCATCTTCAAAGAAATTATATTATTTGGGGAGGATACATAACACAACAAACAAAGGATAATGTTTCTAGTACTGGCTGGTAGCTAACAAGAAAAGCTAACCTGCTCTAATTAAACATGGACAGAAAAGTCATATCTGTAAATATATGGAAGACAATTTTTGAAAGATGAATTAATCTAAATGGAGTATAATGAAATAGAAAATAGAAGGAGCTAAGAATAGAGCAATGAGAAGCTAAATCATAGAGAGTCTTGCATTTCTTGGTAAGGAGTTTGGCTTTTATATTGCACTGAGAAAGACTAGGTGGCTTTAAGCTAGAAAATACAATTATGAGACTTAAATTTTTCATAAGATTACACTAAGTGCTTAGAATTGGCCAGGATGTAGAGGGGATGAAATGAAAATAGGAAGTCATATTTGAGGAAAATTGCAGTAGTAGTCCTAGTGAGAAACGATAGTAACTTGGATTAGGGCTTTCAAGTCTAGCAGAACTTGATTTGATCATTCTGATACTATAAATAGCTGAAAATAGATTTTTTTTGAGATTTGACAGAGCCTACTAATGATGAGACTGGAATTTTGAAGACAAGAGTAGAATTAAAGACGATTTCTTCACAACTAGGTATTTACTTAAATGGAAAAGTTTTGTCATATTTAAAAGAAAAAGGAACATATTAGAAGTGAAACTATAAAAATTAATTTGAGAGATCTATTAGATGCTCCAAGTGGCAATGTAATTTGGCTATAGTATATGACTTTTGAAGTTCAAAAAGCATTCTAGACTTGAGCAATGCATTTGAACAGTGTCAAAAAAAGAGGGGTGTAGGTATAGATGGCGTTTGAACTCATGGAATTCAACAGAATGCAGTAGAATATTGAGTTTAATGTAAGAGTACTTAGGGACAAGAAGAAAAAAATGCTATAAGATTCTTCTGCAGAAGAGAAGCCAATATGGCATATGCACCTCTGTATTCATATACATCCTTTTGTAGTGTAGATTATTCTTTAGTTTAGATAATCCCAAATAAAGGGGAAAAGGAAGGAAAAATATTGTGATAATACCACTTCTTAAAATGCCCAGAAAATCTGAAAAAATGTATAGAAGAAAACACATCGATAATTGAAGGAAAGTATTGTCATCTATATTAAGAACTGCTGGCACATCAATAAAATTAGATAAGATATTTCACCTTTCATTGGCTTAGGTAAGTCATTGGCACTTAAGTAAAAACTTTTTAAGACTGAGAATTTGAATTAGTGAATCTAGATGAGTGTTTGTAGAATATTTCAATACAATGCTTAAAAAATAAAATAAGAACCAAGAAGTTATATCAGGGACTCCACATAGTGATTTTGAGGATTAAATCATTAAAAGGAAGTAAAGAAATAGAGGATTTTTTCTTTCCTTCCTTTTTTTTTTTTTTTTTTTTTTTTTTTTTTTTTGTCGGTCCTGGAGTTTGAACTCTGGTCCTGGGTGCTGTCCCTGAGCTCTTCAGCTCGAGGTTAGCACACTACCACCTGAGCCACAATGCCACTTTCGGTTTTCTGGTGGTTAATTGGAGATAAACAGACTTTCCTTCCCTCGCTGGCTTTGAGCTGTGATCCCCAGATCTCAGCCTCCTGAGGGGCTAGTATTACAGGCATGAGCCACTCTTGCCCAGGTGGCTTCCTTACTTTTTTTTGTACTTTTAAAATGAGTAATAATGAGGCATATTTGAATGACACTCGGGTTCGTTCAGCAGAAAAGAAAAAAGCTGACAAGCGGAAAAAAAAGGTCACAGTTTTGAAGTAAAGTCCTTGCGAGGGTAAGAGGTATTTGATTCAAGGCACAATAAATGCATGAGTGGAAAATCCTTTATAAAAGCAGCAATACAGTAAAGTAGGGGAGTTAGAATCAGTCTACAGAGATAGAAAGTCCCGATTCAATGAAAGCCGCAGGAAATGTACTCACTACTTTACATATCTAACTGTAAAATTAAATTTAAAAGAAAAGGAAATTCAGATTCAACCCTTGGCTTTGCCAAATTTTTTTTGGCTATGGAAAAATACATTCATTACCTTATCTCTAAGATGGGAATGAAAAAATAGTCTATAGCTTATGAGTAATTATGAATATTAAATAAGTTGAATGGGTTAAGTGAATAAAGTAGCTCTTGGCACATTGTAAGTTCTCAATAAATGCTAGCATCTGGTACTTTTGTTTTGATATAGTCACAGCTGCAGGTATGTTGGTGAAATTGTTAATGAAAAGGATGAGGCTATTGTCTGTTGACAGAATACGTATACTTAAGAAGAACACAAGACTATAAAGAGGGGTTAGTGAAAAAATAGTAAAAAATCCCGAGATGACAGAAGATACTAAATGGTTACTGTGTGAATGTTCTGATATCAGCAGAAATAGTCTAGTTCTACAAAACACATCTGCATCTACACTGTTACCAATTGCAAATGAGATAGTGTCTAAAAATACTTATAAAGCACGGTATGAATGGGATTGTTACTGCATAAACACAGCTAACTATTAAGTAAATTACTTTCTCAAATATTTGAAAGCGGGGCATGTTAAAATTCATCATATTCTCACTGTAACTGATTTTGGTACCCTGGGTATTGTAAATATGTTTATCAGAACTAGAGAAGGGAAGGTGAACATCAAAATGAAGAGACAAAAGGTAAAAGGCAAATCAATGAAACAGCAGTACGTACAAGACAATATTCTGTAAACCAACTGTAAAGCTGGGGGTCGGAGTAGGGAGGGAAGAAAGTGGGAGAAAAAGGAGGGAGGAAGTAACAAGTTTGATAAGAAATGTACTTACAGCGTTACATATGAAACTGTGACCCCTCTGTACATCACTTTGACAATAAATTAAATAATTTTAAAAAGACATAATGTTACAGATTCAATTTTGTTCCTGGAATCATAGCCTTATGTGTTTCTAACATTTCACATATACTAACTACATTAAAAGACATCATCTTTATACGTTGAATTTTCATAACTTTGAGACAAAATATTTAGCATAAATTAGGCTTTGAAGAACTATAGCCTTAAAATACGAACTCTACCTCTCAGACATTGGAGTTTTCTCATTCTTCAAATGTGATTATTTAACAGGCTTAAGCTTATTTAAAACAAGGCTTAGAAAATAAATGGCATGTAAAAATCCTGGCAAACTTACCATTTTGACAACATGAAATTTTCCCATCCAGCTGGTCATTAGGCCTTTACAACTGTAAGTGTCTTTTGCAAGTGTCTGCTTTAATAGTAGCATATAATTAGCTTTATACAGATCAGAGACATTGGGGGGGGGGAGTGTAGTATTCCAACACAAATATCAAAATTCCAAGAAAGTTAACTCAAGGAGACATATATCCCCACAATCCTTCATGACAATCTTTTGCTCTGAAGGCAGTAGCAGCAGATTTTTGTAAAGTACTTTGAATCATATATGGAAATATTGTAATTAAATACCTACTGGAGTTCTGGAAAGTACATACAGGAGAATGACAAAAATAACATGTCATTATTGTACATTTTTTGTCTTCTATAACTTAGCAATCACTTCAAAGAAATATGCAAATAACTAGGAAAACATTGCTAAGGCTTGGTCAAATATTTCAAGATAAGAGCACATGAAAACGTTTCAATCCATTCATAAATCAATTTTTTATACTTTATAGATTATCTCATATAATTTACATTAATAAGTCAATTTTATTTATAAGGCAATGCTTATAAATAAAATGCATAGAAGGTAATATAAGATAATGATCCACTCAGTTAGATTAATTTAATTTGATTTATGTCAGCTAGCTTATTTAGTTATTTATTTTATTATCATTAACAGGTTGTACAAAGTAGTTGCCATTTACCAAAACAGTTTATGAACACAATGTATCTTGATCAATGTCACTACATCAACGTTCTCACCCTCCCTCCAAACCCATCCCTTCCTCCACTTTTCTTAATTTTGAAGGATGTACATTGAATTCTTGTGTTCTCCTGCCTTCTCCTCTTCATTAATCTACCCCTCTCCCCTGAATTATGAATATATCCTCTCACATATATGCAGATTTTCTGGGACAAATGTGTCACGTTAAATTGAGGAGGAATGTAATATTCAAATAGAATTCAAGGCATAGTTCAGTCTTTTAAATTAATGAGTTCCATTTGAAATGTAAAGAATCCAGCATAGCTTTACTTCTCTTTTATAGAGAATCCCTTCCTCTATGGTAGTTCCTTGCTGTTATTGTAAGGTTCCTGCAATATTAGTAAGTAGAAGTAAGACAGACAGATGCTGCCTAGAATCATTTTTTTTTTTTTTTGGCCAGTCCTGGGGCTTGGACTCAGGGCCTGAGCACTGTCCCTGGCTTCTTTTTGCTCAAGGCTAGCACTCTGCCACTTGAGCCACAGTGCCACTTCTGGCCGTTTTCTGTATATATGTGGTGCTGAGGAATTGAACCCAGGGCCTCATGTATAGGAGGCAAGCACTCTTGCCACTAGGCCATATCCCCAGCCCCTAGAATCATTTTTAATGTGGATATGTTTATCTAATATTGTGTGTAAATGTTGTCTAAGCAAAAACCGAATGCCAAAACTATGAATAATACAAGAGACTATGCAATATATGATTTTTCGTTAACAGATGGAAGAGAGACAACCCTGCCACATGTGCCATTTCTAAGTTTTGTTTTCTTTGCAACAAATTAATTTGAGGAGTACTAATAATTAAATATTCCTATGAAGTGAAAAATGTAATGCAACAGGGTTGGATGTACACATTGGGGACTCTCTACTTTGTAGAACAAGTGCAAGATACCAACTGTGTGTCTGAGTTTATAACTTGTCCAAGCCCATGATGCTAAATCATTTGAGAAGAGTAAGCTTACCATCTTCTGAAAACTCTAGAGTTGGCTTTATTATAGTTGCTAATGATAAACAGAGCAATAACCAGAATCCATTGACAGTAAGAAAGAAACTACAGTCAGGAATTTACATATGAATACTGTAAGTGAAAAATGTTCACTAATAAAATCTGAACTAAATGTCAGATGGGATTTCTTTATTCCTTTGAAGATTCTCACGAAAACATTTTCTGTATCCTAAAGATTTGAAAATAAATTCCTAACTTGAGTTTCTTATTCTCCATCAATTCATTTTATTTATTTTTTCACCTTATGATTATGCTCTTGTCAAAAAACATTCTCATATTCTGGCTGGAGATCATTAGGACTTTGTTTGCATTGCCAATTTTGTAACTGTATATAACACATAATCTATCTCTTATGACATATTGGAATGGGCCCAGTAAGAATTTAAAGGATAAGCATTCACATTAATCTATAATATCCTACAAATACCTTAAGTGGTTGAGATTTTAGGCAAGTCAGAACAGGAGAGCAGAGATACTGTATTTATAGTCCCATTTGATGATTTAGAAATTAAAGACAGAAAATATTAGTGGTTTGCCTGAGTTCATACTACTGGTAAAATTCAAAGAGCCTTAGGATCCAGTTCTGATACTCCAGTCCTGTAATCCAGAACATGGCATGCAGAGGCAGAAGAATCATGTGTTTCAGGTGATGTTGGATGACACAGCAACCCACTCTTGAGAGCCCTTCATCTATGTTGTGGCAAATGGTTTACATATGCCACAGAAACAAAAATAAAAGACCCTCTGGAGAACATAGGCTGTGTATTTCTACAACTTTTATTCTGTTTTAAAATCTGAGGGAAATGCAGTATGGGTTATTTCTACTTTTGAGTTGTCAGTCATCCTTCTGTGGACTATTCTATGCAGAAAATGCATCTCTGTAGCTTCCATGACTTACAGACTACGGTAATTTCCTTACCATAAATAAACTATGATATAAATTCCAAAAATATTTTGTAAAGGTCTGAATGCTAATGTTTCCCATCCTAAGTTCATATGTTGACATTCTAATCCTCAAGATGATAGTATTTGGGGTAGAGGCCTTTCAGAAATATTTAGATCATGAGGTTGGAGTCTTTGTGAAGGAATAATGCCCTTATAAAAGAGGCCCTAGAAAGGCTCCCTGTCGGTTTCTGCTATAAGAAGTAATAGTACAAAGATGAGTGAATGTCTAGGAGGCAGGCCCTGACTAGATACAATCTGCTAGTACAGTGATCTTGGACTTTTCAGCCTCTAGAACTGTGGGGGAAATTTTGGTTGTTATACAAATGCAATATGTGATATTTTGTTAGATGATGTTGAATGAAATAAGACATACTGCAACATAGGAATTTGTTAATGAATAATTAACAAGTGATGTTTAGGAGTTATTTCAGTGATCTGGCTATGCCATATATATCTAGGTGATGATTCAATTGATATGACCAGATATCAGGCTGGCCTTATTTCCTTTAGCATTCCTAAGAGTGCTACATGAATCGTTCAATGTTATTTCTATTGGTTATATATAGTTCTCTATGCCCTCCTCTAGTGATAAGCATGTATGGATACTGATAAGATTAAATACTTTTCAAATATATATATATATATATATATATATATATATATATATATATATATATATATATATCTTATATTCTCCTAGAGGCCAGGGTAATTTCATTGACTTTGTACATCTAAGACACTCTCCTATAGTGATTAAGTGTCTAGTTTCTGGAATCAAATGGACCTGTGTTTGAATTTAAGAACATCAACTTATGTGATCTCAGAGGTTGAAGTTTATTCAGCCTCCTTGATCTTTGATTTTCCCATCTATAAAACTGGGAAAATACTGCTATCTCAGAGTATTCAGGAGAGTTATAGTAATTTTATTACTATATTGTGAAAGACACTACAAAAGGCTAAATATAAAGTATGCAGTGAACAGCAGTGGCTGTAACTACTGACAGTGCTACAGCTGTTATTGCTGTTATTAGAAAGTCTTCTGAAATTCTACTGACCAAAAGCAAGAAAGTGGAATAACAGGAAAAGAATAAAGAATAAATGGCCTGTCTCCTCTGTGGGTAGTATAACAAAATAAAGGCTTATAAGTCACTTCCGTCAAATTTCTCAGGTAATTCTGAAGAAAGTAAAATATCCTTTCTTGTTTGTCAATGATGTCTCTAACTCTTTTGAACCATCAGGCTTACTCAATAAAAGCCAATGCATGACTTTGCAAGCATTTTTTTATTTTCTTCTAAAGCATAGGGAATATTCTTAGGAGAAATATAATCACAAATTGGTGATGACCATATTCTCTGATCATTACAACTGATTTTGGAGAAGCCTTCCAATGTTCCAAAGCTTTTTTTATTCTTGTTATTACCATATAGTCTCCCCTATGGAAAAGTATGTGATTATAGTTCATAAATAGATGGTTTTATGTATGCATATCATATGAAACTGAATTTGTAGAATTTTTTCAGGGAAGAAGATGGAGGGGACAGACAGTTTTAGACATTTTAGAACATGCGTTACTACCAATAAACAATTATTCCAACAGATACAGAATAATTGCAAGTGAGATGATTATACATACAACAGAAACTGATTACTTGTCTTTTTATTGTCTTGTATTACCACAGAGTACTCAGTAAGACTAATACGAATGGTAGAAATAACATTTACATGACTTCCCAGAAGCATTTTATTTATTATTTTTCAGACCCTCAAACAGTTTTTAGTTAATAAAAGTTAGAATATATAATTCATTTATTCCCTATGCAATTGAGTAGGTACTTTTTGGTACACAGAAATCAGCTTCTGTGAGCTTTCACCAAGATTCAATCCCATAACCTTGCCTAGTAGCATATTTAGTATAAGATTACTTTCACTGATCTAGCATTCTGTATTCTGAGTGTTCCTACACATGTTAAGTATTGTAGAATTTCAAAATAAAAATCACATGTGAAATGCAGATGTGAAGAGCCTTGCCCTCAGAAGTTTGATGTTAGTAACGTACCATCAGTCTCTCAAGAGAACGACAAGGCTTGGAAATAAGTGGATTGTCTTGTATGTTATTTCCAATGTACACTATGAAATAATGCGTTTTTCTTTTGTCTTTCTTCCCAGTGGTTTTATCCTGGATGTCACTATAACTTACTTTGGTACACTGGGTAGTTTTTTTCATTTCTTTATTGTTAAAGTGATGTACAGAGGGGTTACAGTTTCATATGTAAGGCAATGAGTACATTTCTTATCCAACTTGTTGCCTCCTCCTTTATTTCCCCCCTCCCCATTTCCCTCTCCCCCATTAGTTGTACAGTTGTTTTACACCATATAGTTTTCTAAGTTTTGCAGTTGCGTTGGTTTGTCATTTATCCTTTGTCTCTCGATTTTGCTATTCCCTTTCCCTTCCCTAGTTCCAGGGTACCAAAATCAGTTGCTGTGATATCAGGGGTAAAACCATGGGAAAGAAAGACAAAATAAGAAAGAAGGACACTGCCCCATTCATAAAGAAATGTAACGACTTGGATAAAATTATACCAAGTGAAGTGAGCCAGACCCAAAGAAACATGGAATGTATGATTTCCTTCATAGATAATAATTAGTACACATTCAGGACAGTCCTAGCTGAAGATCACAATAGCTCAAGAGCTATGCTAATATGAACACATATGATGATGCTAAGTGAAATGAACTTCAAGTTATGGAAAAAAATGGTATATCATTGGTGTAGCTATTTTCAATATTCCATGTGAAACCGTGCCCTTCTTTTTTATGTTCTTTTTCATATTCCCTTCCTGTGGTTTTATCCCTGATATCATGGTAACTGATTTTATTACCCTGGAAATTGTATATATGTGTATTTGAACTAGGAAAGTGAAAGGGGATACAAAAATTGAGTGACAAACGATAAAAAGACAAATCAATGCAACAGCAATACTTACAAATCTATATGGTGTAAATCAACTGTACAACTCATGTGGGGAAGAGGGAAATGGGGAATGGGGAGGCAGGGATAAAAACAGGGAGGAGGTAACAGGTTGGATAAAATAAAACGTACTCACTGTTTTACCTATTAAACTGTAACCCCTCTGTACTCTGACAATAAAAACAAAAAGAAAGACAGAAGAAAAAGGGCATAGTTTCATATGGTATGTTGAAAATAAGAACAGCAGTGATAAACTACTTGTTTCCGTAACTTGGACTTCATTTCGCTGAGCATCATCTTATGTGTTCATATGGACATAGATATTGAGCTATTGTCAACTTTCGCTAGGATTATCCTAGATGTGTACTAATTATTCCCAATGATCAAACCCAGATGTCCCTCGGTAGATAAATGGATCAAGAAAATGTGGTACAATGGAATTCTATGCCTCTATCAGAAAGGATAGCATTGCCCCATTCGTAAGGAAATGTAAGTACTTGGAAAAAATCATACTAACTGAACTGAGCCAGACACAAAGATACACTGGGTATTGTATGTACATTTATTGGAACTAAGGTAGAGGAACACCAAAATGGAGAGACAAGGGGTAAAAGGCGAACCAATGCAACAACAATACTTACAAGACAATGTCCTGTGAACCAACTTTATATCTCATGGAAAGGTGGAGAGGGAACCAGGGAGTGGGGAAGGTGGGAGAAAAATTAAGAAGGAGGTAACCAGTTTGATATGAAATGTACTCACTGCCTTACATATGTGACTATAACCCCTCTGTACATTACTTTGACAATAAAAAAAGTTAAAAAGATAACATTTGTGTGCAACTAAGTATAACCACAAAAACAGGATAGCTTATTTCTTGGTGATAAAAAAAATCACAGTTGCCAAAATATTTGTAGAATACATAACAATGTAACTCCACTCTGTAGACACTTATGCAGAATCAAAATTATAGTCAAAGTTAACTTAGGACGAGTGGACTAAAAACCAGAAATATTAGGTAGATTGGATTTTTAGTATTATCAGGCTCAGACAGATAATCATAATGAAACTGCTCTTACGAGTACTAATAAAATTCTTGGTTCTCTTGGCAACACTACCCTGCCCTCCACATTCATATTAGAGAAAATTATAAATATTAAATGAACATGTCATTCCAGCTTTTTATCACCTAGACATTGCTTGTGTGGACCCTGTCAACTTACAATTCTGTTACTCTCCTTTTCCTGTTCCAGTGACTAATCATTCCTCACCACCTTCTGATGTTTCTTTAATTTTATAATAAACTCAAGCATATTAGAGTCAAAACCTGTGGGCTTTAAAGTTTATCAGTCAAAGTCCCAGCAGGAAATAGTATACATCAGATGGTTCAAACTAAGAAACATTAATAGACATATATAAATCACTCAGAAATGAGCAACAAGAAGTTGATATAACTACTAATCTGGAAGGGATTACAGTAGCTGAGAGAGAGCTCAAACCATGGGGAAGACAGCCTGGCAGTTACTGTAACCAATGAAGGAACTAAAGGGCTGCTAGGGAAAAGAGTTGAAGTAACCAGAGTTTAAGGAAGCATGAATACCTCGCAGTTTTCTTCTTCTTAAACTTTCTAGCTGGTGCCTCTTGTTTGCTCAATTTAATGGAAAGTCATCTGGCAAGATTAAATGCGTGATTTCGTTCACAGAAGACAGTCTTCTAGGGGACAACGCAAGAAAGGAAAAGGGAAGAGGTAGGATGACTGTAATTAGTAGTAATCATACAAATAGAGGAATTTGATATTGTGAGATTGCAGGAGGTTTTATATTAATAATAGTACTAATAAAATCAATAGCTCCGAGAATTGAAGATATACCAGCGAGGTGAAGGGAAAAGATTGTTAAGTGTACAGATGCCCAGCATGAGCTAGATTTTCTGGTGGTGTGGGAAGAGAACAAAAGATAATAATCAGTAAGAAAGCCACCATTCATTTCTGCAAAGATCTTTTAAATTTGCATGCAGGCTCACTGTGTATTCTAAAAGGAAAGTCTTTGTTTCATGTGCAATGTCTTGGTAACATTCTTTCCCATGATTCCCTCAAATGCTGAAATCATACACTAGGAAATTAAGACTGGTTGATTTAGAAAGAAAAGTACGACATGTTTTCTCTCATATGCAGAAGCTTTGAAAATTATTGACCTGGTTGTAGACTATTGATTAATAAAAGTTAGAAATGGAGTGACAGGCAGGATAAAGGAGGTTATATTTGATCAGGGCATACTGTATGCATGTGTGGAAATATCATACCAAGCTCCATGTGCAACAAATAAATGTTAATCAAAGATAAACATTAAAAATGAACATTAGAATAGGTTCAGTTTCTGCTTCACAGTCAGTATAGAATCAGAGTTCATCTGTACAGACAACTGACTTGCCTGATTTCTTTCATCGTTTTTCATGAGTCTGTATATTACTTGCCTTGAAACCAGAGAATAAGCAAGTTTAGCTTTGGCTGTATTTTACAGCAAAATCTGTAAAAATAAATGTTTTGTAATTTATCCAGAAACAACACAGAAAATGTTACTGTCATTTTTAGTGAAGAAAATCAGTTTTGTACAGTTTAGAAAAACCAAAAGAATGGTTCGTTTGTAGTCCAATGAAATTGGTGACTGCCAGGAATAGCCCTAAGTCCAACTTGCTTATTCCCCAGTCTTAAGGAGAGAAATATAGCTAGTGAAGAATGAAGATGATGAGAAGATGGTAAAAACAAAATATAATGGAGAACATTATCATTCATGGAGCTGAATGAACCTTGATTGCAAACTAAGACATGGTTATTCCTTTTATTATTTTTTTAAAAAATTTTAAATTTTATTTTAAGGGTGATGTACAGAGGGGTTACAGATACATAAGTAAGGTAGTGAGTACATTTCTTGTCAAACATTGTGACCTCTTCCCTCATTTCCTCCAACTTCCCCTTCAATCCTCCCCCCAAGTTCATTTCCAACATAATATCTTGTCTTTTAAAAATACATAATTTTATTGTTATTATTAAGGTGTTGTACAGAGGGGTCACCATTTTATAAACCAGGTATATTTCTTTTTTTGGTCAATGTTACCATTTCCTTCACTTTCCCTCAGTCTCCCTCTCCCATCCCTGCTCACAAGCTACATAGGCCCTTTTCCACATAGTGTACACTGAATAGCATGATTGCTTTTGTTCACTGTTACTTTTCTGTATCCCTCTCCTTACTCCCCTTAAAAAGAAGAAAACTCAAAAGCAAAGGCAAACATCACCACCACCACCACAAAACACCATGTTTCCATTTTCTGAAATTATTTTCCAGTGGTTGCTTTTAGTCATGAGGGGATGAATTTTACTTATAGACTACACAAACAGGAGTTCTGAACCAGAAGAAGAAAAGAGAAGGAGAGAATTAGAACCAATAATGTTTACTGGAAAGTCAAAATTGCCAAGTGATTTCTAGAGAGCAAAAAAGGAGAGATGCTGGCCGAGACATTGCTTTCAAATAACCAGTATTGAAGAAACTCTACCATTACTTATAGCTAAAATATACAATAAGAAAATGAATGTTTACACAAATAATAAATTCATGAGGGTAACCTAGAAGGAAAAATAAAAACACTAAAATCAAGAGTCTGTGATTAGATTGAGTTGGTCAAACAAGGTTTTCTAACACACCTGTTTTTCTGTTTTAAAAAGAAATGTGTGACTTTTTAGTTAATAAACAAAATCATAATATGTTTTACTACTTAGCTTCTTTTATGTACTTGAAACAATTTTATTATATTTCTGAAAGGAGTTGAAATCCATTTCTTTTCACAATTCGGAAAAGAAAGTGAGTATCTTCCCCCATGATTCCCCAATCTATCTTTTGGAAGGATGATACATCTTTTCAATTGATTCCTGAATAATTATTATATAGCACAGACCTGTTTTCCATGTGTTTAAAGCACAATAAAATAGTGTCCTGACTCAGGGAGTTTCTGATTTTTCCTGCAAGAGAAGCATATATTATATATATAATTATATATCATATATGTATATGATTAGAGATTATGTGAGACATGCATAGTTAAGTTCCTGGATATAAGATATATCCTGTAAGAACTGGGATTTCAAGGAAGCATGGAATATATGGGAGAGATGACATTAAGTGAAATTGACTTATACTGAAACATATGATCTGAATAAGAGAGCAGAAAAGAAAGGAAATATCAGAATGTATCTTACTTTAGTTGTAAATGTGGTGTTTGCCCAACGTGCCCATCCTTATTTCATTTTCCTTGTGCTGTTTCTTTTAGGAAGACAGTTAAGCATTTATGAATATAAACTTTTGAATCTTTACTTTCACAAGGTAGTATTCATTATCTTAGAAAACTCTTTTCATATATAATCAGACAGTAATTTTCATTTTCTTTTGAAATTCTGATGTTTAGGTTTTTAAAAAATTTTTATTGTCAAACTGATGTACAGAGAGGTTACAGTTTCATACTTTAGGCATTGGATGTTACCTCCTCCCTCATGTGTAGTTTTTAATGATTAACTTTTTACCTATTGATTTGGATATCATTGGTTACATAAGAATTTGTAATTGTTTTCATATGTTTATTCTATTGAGTTTTTGAAGTACTTTATACAGTCAGGCTATTTATTCATTATCAACATAATGGCTTGCAAATACTTTCTTCCATTCTGTATATCATATTTTACTTAATTATTTCCTTTTGCATATTGAAACATTTTAGTGTCATATAATTCCATTTGATTTTTACCTAGTTTCCTGTACGTTTAGGGTCTTTTCTAAAATCTTTGTTGCCACTCTGTTGTCCTGAAACATTTCCCCTGTTTTCTTCTACCAGCTTCATAGTTTCATGTACTATATTTAAAATTAATTTTGTAACTGATGAGAGATAAGTGTCTTGACATATTTCTCTGTGTGTGTAAGTTTATATTATTTCTATACCATTAATCTGCTTTAAAGCTTTTTACTATAGTCACTTTTAAAAGAAGTTTATTTATAATGTACTGTAATATTTTATGAAAAAGTTGTTTGTTCTTTTTGTCTGATTTCTTCCTAAGTTATTGAAAACAATTGTAAGAGGACAAAACCTCCCTTTTTATCATTTTTATTATTTTATTTCTACAACTTTCAAGTATAATCACATAACCTGTACACTAGCTAAACTATATACTTTCCATGTTATAACTTTTCATTTTCATCTTTACTTATTGAAATTCTACTCATACTTTCATGATCATTGTAGCATCATATTTTGATTCCAGATAAATACTTATCCTGATCAGTCTCACTTTGTGTATTCTTTTGATGCTACATTACTTACTGCATTGTTTAATACTTCAAGATCAGATGTAGTATTGAACTAATCTTTCCCCCACTAATAAGCAGTATAGTGCTTAAGATGTCCACACATATTAGGTATTTTATGGTCTCTGTGACCAAATACCTGAAGAAAACAATGAAGACAATATGTATCTTAGCTCATGATTTCAGACAGTTCAGTCCATGGATAATTGTCTTATTCCGGGCTTGTGGTGAAGCACAACAATAAATCAATGGAACCTATGGCAGATAAGGGTCTTTGCTTCATGGTAGCCAGGAAACTGAGCAACAAGATCACATTATGGTATGTAGAAAGGTGGAGAACATTAATATGAAGGATCTAGACAAACCTCAGTGACACACTTCCAGTTGCCTTCTTTCTCCAGTCAGGTTTTTCGTTCCACAAATCAACCATGTCACAATAGTCTATTCAAAATTTGAATTTATCAGTTGATTAAACCAACAATTAAATTAAATCCCTCATGATCTATTTGTCTCTGCAACAAATGCTTTTCCAAATATACGCAGAGATATATTAATCTCCATCCAATGAAGTTCAAAACAAAGATTAACCATCACACCGTCATTGGCATAAAGTAACTTGTGACTCTGGGAATGCCAACATACTGGGAACAGAAATTTTGCTTGTATGACTGAAAACTGTGACATTATTGTTTTAATGGTTAATAGAAAACACAGGACTGAATACTGATTGCAATAAGGATTTAAAACATTAGTGAATATGGATGCTTTTAATATAGAAAATTCTGTTTTTCTCAGAGGACATGAGTACTTTCACTGCCTGTGTGGGCACCTTGTTGTTTTAATGAGCAACCCATTTCATAAAACTTTTTAAAAGTTATCTTCACAATTTATAAAAAGAGAAAAACGAAAGTTCAGTTTTCCTCTATTATAGTACTATTCACAAGCGTGACTCCCAGTTTGTTACTTATCTCTTAGTAGGTATTTCTATCAAAGGATCTATTTCAAAATTACAAGACATAATATATATTTTAATTGGATCCCTGTTATGTAACAATTGAAAAATGAAACAATTAGTTAACATTCTGTCTCCAAGATTTTATCCATTTTTAACAACTGAATTCTTTCACATTTAAAAAGTTCAGCACTGATCAGCAATTATGAATATAAAAATAAAGTCTAATGATGTAATAAAATACAGTACATAAAATGATACAGAAATATAACTGGTGGTTAATTAAGAGGTAACGCTTGTAGTATTGAATAGTGTTATAAGATAATCATCCTCTGGCACAAATATTAAGGTGAAAGAAAGTCATTATTTTTTAAGTAGGGAAGTAATTTATCAACATCACGTTCATTTATTCTGTAATCTGATTTGTATGAATGCTAGACAAAGAAAAGAAATGTAACATGTAACAGTGATACTTTAGACCTGACTACTCTCTGAAACTAATGCCTTCTTACTTATTCTTAGGCAAAACATACCCTATAATGGCAACACTTTTTCTCATTTACAAAATTGACAAACATCTCTGTTTTAATTATCTCATATGTTTTTGATGACTGAAATAAACATAAAAGATGAGGAATATTGACAAGTTAAGTATCAGCATATACATTTATGAGAAGGATTAAAAAACACACATATACACTACACAGAAAAGTTGTGAACTGCACAGGAATTTGTTTGAAGAAGTACTATTTCTGTCAGTAGTAAGACTCCTCATTCTTTTTGTTATGTTCATAAACACATGTGTGATTAGCAAATAGTGTAAAACAGACAGCATTTAAGTTATCTAGTAAAAATGTGAGCATCTCATACTTCATAAAATGTATTTCCTAAATCACTTGTAAAATAGACCCCCCAGACCATTTTTACGATTTGAAATCTATAAATTTTTGCTTTGGTGCAAATCTTTAATTGCAAGGTGGGAGCAGGAAGATCAAGTATCTCCAGCAATCCAAGCGCGAGTCTCTAGATGGCAAGACCCCCTTTTCCTGAAATCTATAATTTTAACAAAAAGAATATCAGAAATATTTCTAGGAAGCAAAATTACAAAGTATATATATATGTACATATATATATCAATTCACATCTTTCAAGGTTTAAGATGAATCTACTAAAGTGATTTAATCTGGAGTAATTAAAAATGTGATTGAAGTGACTTTCAAAATCATACGTTGTAATTAAACAGGGACCATCTCAGAAAGCCTTAAGTGTGTGTTGATATTTTGCTTGTGTCATTTAGTAGGAGGGAAAGAGGGTGAAACAAATGCAGCAGTTATCCTCACTAGACACTATGTTGAAAATGAAGGGTGGGCATGGGAGGGGAAAACTGGGAGAGATGAGTGAAAGTGACACTGTCCCCAAAATATACTCATTCCCTGACTTATGGATAATTGTAACCCCTCTGTACATCATCTTTATAATAAAATTAAAAATAAATGAATAAATATAGCTATGAACTAATTTTGATAGACGTTGATTAATTAATTTATTATTTGATACTCAATTGTAAGAATATCCACAATAAACATAATGGGAAATGAGTTAGTATATGTACTGCACCAGCAACTTGTAATTCATTATAGATGAGGTACCAGTGAGGTTTATTCAAAGTTTTTTGGCTTAGCATGGTGAGCTATGCCTGCAATGTCAGCTATTCAGGAGGCTAAGGCAGGGGGATTGCAAGAACAGGAATGAATGGATGAGTGAAGGAATGTCAGGCATTTGGAAAACCCTGGGTTCGATGCCCAGGATCATGAAAAGAAAGTTTTCTGGATGATGATTAAGTGGTAGACATTTATATCTTGAACAGTTTATTCCCACACAACATGCTGCATTTATTCCTTCTAGCAATTAAAAGTATACCCATTCTTTCAAAATATATATGCATATGGGTAAATGATCTCATAAGAACACATGGAATTTGTAATTTTACTTTTGTATGAATTCCAGAAAATTCATGTGGAGCATATACTAATATTTAATGGGTCTTAGCAGTATTTCACCATCATCATCATCATCATCGCTGTCGTCGTCGTCGTCGTCGTCCCATACGGTTTTTAGAGCATTCTGAACTTTGAAATTATGGATATCTGAAGGTTTTATTACTGTTAATGCACCATTTAAAACTTATGATGTATTAATTTTACAAGGTAATTTCATTGTGATATTTCCATAGTTATATACAATATACTTAAAAATTTTACCACGCCATTAAACTACTTTAATCCTTCTTCTCAACTTTTTCAAATAATATTTAATGGGTTTCATTATGCTACTTAGTGTATGTGTGTCTCTGTGTAACATGTGTTTTCCACTTGTTCACCTCTAGTCTTTTCTCTTTTCCTTCTCTTCTCCTTTGATAATTATCATTATCAACATCACCATCACCATCACCATCATCATTCCAGTTTAAAATTCACATATGCTATAAAGCATGATATTTTAGCTTTTTGAGCTTGGCTTATTTCATTCAACATCCATTTTTCTGCAAATGAAATAATTCACTTTTCTTTTTTTTAACTAAATTCATTTTTTTATTGACAAAGTGATGTACAAAGGAGTCACAGTTTCATATGCAAGGCAGTGAGTACATTTCTTATCAAACTTGTTACCTCCTGCCTCACTTTTCTCCTACCTTCCTCCTCCTCAATCCCTCCCCAATTATACAGTTGGTTTGAAGAATATTGTTTTGTAAGTATTGCTGTTGCATTGGTATGCCTGTTACCATTTGTCTCTCAATTTTGATGTTCCCATTCCCTTCCCTAATTCCAATAAATGTATCTACAATACCCAGGGTACCAAAGTAGTTACAGTAACATCAGGGGTAAAACCATGGGAAAGAAAGACAAAAGAAAAATGGCATAACAATGTCGAAAATAACAATGATAAACCAATTGTTTCCATAATTTGGAGTTCATTTTGCTTAGCATCATCTTATACGGTCGTATGTACTAGCTATTGAGCTATTGTGATCTTCTACTAGGACTATACTAGACATGTACTAATTATTACCAGTGAGGGAAACCATAGAGTTTTTTTGAGTCTGACTCACTTCACTTAAGAGGATTTTTTCCAAGTCTTACCATTTCCTTACTAATGGAGTAATGCAATCTTTTCTGATGGAAGCAGAGAAGTCCATTGTGTATATGTACTGCATTTTCTTTTCCATTCATCTACTGAGGGGCATCTGGGTTGGTCCCATATTTTAGAGATAGTAAATTAGGCTGCAATGAGTATAATTGTGCTGGTAGATTTAGCGTGGTCTTGCTAGTAATCCTTCAGGTAAATGCCCAAAAGTGGGCTTGCTGGGTCATAGGGGATCTCTATGTTTAGCCTTCTGAATAATCTCTACACTGCTTTCCAGGGTGTTTAAACAAATTTACACTCCCACCAACAGTGTAGTAGTGTTTGCTTTTGGCCACATCCCCACTAGCATCTGTTGCTATTGGTTTCCTTGATAATGACAATTCTTATTGGGTTGAGGTGGAATCACAATGTTGTTTTGATTTGCATTTCTTTTGTGGCCAGTGATGTTGAACACTTCTTCATGTGCCTCTTGGCCAGTATCGGTTCCTCTTCAGAGAAATCTCTAAGTTATAAGTCATTTATTAAGGGACAGTTGTTTCTTTGAGAATTTGTTTTGGGTGAAATTAATTTTTTGAGTTCTAAGTATATTTTTGATTTGAGGCCCCAATAGCAAAAACAATCCCATGCAGGAAGAACAGTGCTGGAGGAATATTAATACCAAACTTCAATCTCTATTACTAAGCTATATTAGTAGAAGTAGCTTGGTGTTGACACAAGAACTGGCCTGAGGACCAAGGGAATAGAACAGAAAACCCAGAAATGAACCCACAGACCTATGGGCACTTAGTCTTTGATAAAGGAGCTAAAAATAGGATGGAAAAAAGACAGCCCCTTCTACAAATGGTGCTGCCAAATTTATTAAACACCTGAAACAAACTAAAGCTGGATCATTATATAATCATCCTGCACCAGAATCAATTCCAAATGCATCAAAGACCTCCAGGTAAAAGCAGATACCCTGAAAACATTGCAGGAGGGAATAGGAGGAACACTTCAGCTTCTTGGCACAGGATGAATTTTCTTAATAAAGTCCCAGAAACACAAAAAATCAAAGAAAAGTTGGACAAATGGGATTGCATTAAACTGCAGAGCTTCTGCATGGCAAAGGACATACCTTGCAAGATAAATAGAAGCCCTCAGATTGGGAGAAGTTCTTCACAGGCCATACAACAGGTAATGGCCTCATAAGTAAAATATACTCAGTTTTCTTTAAGGCTGAATAACTCTCCACTGTGTAGATATGCCACATTATCTTTATCCATTTTAAGCTAGAGGAAAAAAGAATTTGTTGACATGCGAATCTTTTAGAATATGGAGGATAGTTTGGAATCCTATTGTTCGAGTCCATGTAGACAGAATTAGATATAGCTTGTTTCATGAAGGAATTCCAGAGAATTGGATAAACACCAGCATGCGTATGCATGAGAGCTGGAGAAAGGTATATTCTCTGTTTCTGCTTGGAATACTCCATGGCTCAGTCTGACACCAGTGTCCCCAAACCCAAATTTAAGACAGTGATGTTTTTACTTCAAAATGTTTGATAGATTTAAAGAGTCTAGAGATGTAAAATTGACACAGGAATGATAATAACCTTGAGTATTTTAGCCATTAAAAAATTTAAATATAAGACTCTAATTTACATGGAAAAGGGTCTATCTATCATCTATCTATCTATCTATTTAACTATCTATCTATCTGGAAGTGTTAGAGGATTGGTAAGACTCTCTAGATATATGACTGGAGAGTGATTGATGAATATGGAGAATTAACCATTGCAGGGTGAGTACAAGCTAATGGAATGTAAGCATTAATATTGTTAATGTTATTGTGACCTCTTATGCAATGTAAATAATGAAATATTTAGAAAATTCTAGTCCCAGCTCAATTTCAGCAGATTGAATATTTAAAAATTAAATTCAACTTTTCTGCAATCACAAACTAAGGTCATTTTAAAATTATAATTGTTTATGAATGTTGAGTCAGAAGATGGAGGTAGGCAACTTGCCTTGTCAAATCCATGCTATTTTGTTTTGTTTTTAATTTAATTCTTTTGTCAAAGTGTTATACAGAGGGGTTACAGTTACATACAGAAGATAGTGAGTACATTTTTTGTCATACTTGTTACAACTCATACTATTTTGTGAATGAGATCATCCATTTGTTTAAAAATATTTTAGAAAAATAGCATGTGATAAGAGAATTTTACATGGAGTAATCTCATTCCCCTCACCCAAGATATAATACTGCCTTCATGAAGTGCACATGAGTATAGGAGGAAGGACATTCACACTTTGTGCACTCAGTATAACTGAATGACAACTGAGTCTTTAAAACCACCCATTGATTTTTTTTCCTGCAATATTAACTTTCTAAAAAATACTTATACCCCTCAGCAACAGAATTGACTCATTTTATGGTATTTTATTAAATAAGAAAATAAAATTAAGAGAGAAGAAATGTTTTCTGAGGGAAAGATCAAGGTTATTTTATGATATACTAAATATTAAAAATGAATGATGAAAGACATTGATTAAACTCTTTTAAGATAAAAGAATAATTAGGATTTTAAATTTAATGTTCATAAAGTTATTGAAGAAATATAAAAATCACTATTTATGTTCATTTGCACCTATTAGCTGAATGTGAATTAATAATATATATTTATTTTGTTCCCTATGAAAGGTTTTAATATCAGTAATTATTATCTTGGTGTTATTAAATTCAATTAAATGTGCTAATTTTTGCTTTAGGCATCAAAGTCATTTTCAAGTTTTAGGTGAAGAAATGTTTTTAAATTGATGCAACTTTTTATATTAAGAGATCAAGTTAAACTCAAAATGCATGGAAGGCACTTATATTTTAATTTGAAACAATGCCAATGGAAACAACTTTACAAAACCATATCAATTTGCAGCTACAAAAGCTAATTGTAGTGTCAGGAAAATAAATTACCACAATAAGAGTTTATTTGGGAAACAGTGGCATCACCTTTAAAAGTTCAATCATATTCATTTCATGCAATTATTTATTAAATCTCTGTCTGTTGTAATTTGTTTTTGATAAGCCACCAGTACTGTCCCTATCATTTGTCTTCAAAACTCCTTGTATTGGTTTTTCTCTTTGTCCAACACCATTGCTATTAATAAGGGATTTCAACTGTATAAAGAAAAGAATCACTAAAATTCCATTGATTCATTGTTAAACAGAGATCATTGCAGCGTCATTTGAAAGGAATGCAGTATGGTAACAGATTAGAGTTCAAGAAGAAAGGGAAGAAGAAAATAAATGTAAATATTAATGAACTCATTTTCCGGTAGGAATATTGATTCCATTCATCTTACTTGATAGATACAATGACTAAGCAAAAAATAATTCAAATTCAGAGGCATTAGTTAACCAAGAAACAGGAGTGCAGTAAAGGAAAGGAGAAATGATGAATGTTACCATTTCAAAAGAAGAAAATATCTAATCATTCTTCATGAGTGAGTCTTCATTTTTCTTCTCTTTGGCCATCTTAATAAACATTTGATAAGTGTCCATTTATCAATAAGAGAAAAATCATACTTAAAATCTCAACTGAGGGGTTATCTTTCAAATAATCCATCTTAATAGGGGAAAAAAAACAACTTTATCACATTCCCCATACAATTGTTTAATATCTTGGATTTAACTTTCTAGTAGTCTTAGAGAAAAACTAAAAAATTTCATCATGAGTAATAGAAAATTTATGACAAAATATTGTATCATATATATTTCCCCAGAAACATTGAGAATAGTTTATATGAACATTTCACTACAGATATTGGTCTCAGTAGAAAGCACATTATCCCATTTGTATATACGCAGATTTAAGATGAAGCTATTCTCAGAGGGATTCCATGATATTAAAACGTGTATGGAGGGATTGTGAAAATTGTAAAAACTTTAATGATGGTTGAGAATATAAATATTTATAACTGTTAATATGCATGCCAGTTGCCACACATATACATATGGAAGTTTCAGAAAGAATTAAATTGATAAGAGAACAAACACCATGTCTCTCATTTTATATAATAGACTGGTCTTTTCATTTATCTCTCTTGAGTAGATTATCTATTCCAGATAGCTTTCCTAGAAGGCATTTGTCTGGAAAAATTGTTTTGTATTTGTAAAGAAAATGAAAGGAAAGAATATTTTCTTCATGCAGTTTTTCTGTCAATGTTTTTGAAAGAATATAATACACATTTCCATCCAATATCTTCTGATGGACAAACCAAAATCACCAGTTTAAACAGATAATATTACAAATATCACAATGATAAGATTCCAATTTAAGGCCTTGATTTAATAGAAACACCAAAGACATGAGTTTTTCTTATCTAAAAACACTATTTTAAAAATAAATTTAATAGTGTTGAGGTTTAGAAGGGCAATTAAAAGTTAGATACGTTGCAACAGAATTTTGAATACTATAGGATACTGTAATTCATGTGTATTATTGTTTTAATCCATATCTTCAACTTCATTAAACATGGAATCTGAAAATGCAGATTTTATCTTGTGAAGTTGTGTATATGTTGAGAATTTTTTTGAAAATATTCACTATTGTAATAAGAGAAAATATAAAGATATGGCATTAGTAATATGAGACACTTAAGAAATGATACAGAGAAAATATACATAAGATTATTAAATGAGAAAATGTTCTACACAAGTACCTTGTATGTTAATTTGTGTTATATAGGTAATGTGTCATATATATTATGTGAATATGCATATATTGTGTGTTTTACCTCTTATTAACTATTCACTTGGTCATTTTTTCTCATGTACTTGTTAAGTTTAAACTACAAATAATAAATTATGTGTGATGAATTCAAGAAAAAAAGAAAATTAAAGGAAAAGCAATGTTTCACTGAATATTTTATTAGCCAGATTGGTAGGATAAGAATAGAAAAAATCTCTCTCTCTCCCTCTCTCTCTCTCTCTGTGTGTGTGTGTGTGTGTGTTTGTGTAACAGGTATATACTAATAGTCTTCAATGACATTAGCTTTTCGTTGTGGTAACCATTGTGATCATATACTTTACATGTCTTAGAAAATAAACAATAATTCATGTGGCTTTATTGAGAAATAGAATTTAATTTATCCACACCCTAATGGGTAAGAAATGAGAGAAAGAAAAGATATAACCTATATATTAAAATGTACTTGTTAATGGAGTTAGACAATATGGAATTTGGATGGCATTGCATAATACCATTAACAATAACTTAGTTTTTCATTTATATTTTGGCAGGAAGTTTATAATTTTAGTTAATCCTATTTTAAAGAATGTTAAATAAGAGTTTAATCATGGAGTAAGTAGAGGGAGCACTGCAAGGAAAACTGTCGAAGAAACTTCGAAGGGAGCATGAACACCTGGAACTCTTAGCCTGGGAATAGCATGGAGGGTAATATATGGAAAATTGTTTAAGAGAAATCACCAGAAAGATTACAGCAAAATCAGTCTAGCAGGATTATTGCTGAAGACAGGCTATGATAATAAGTTATCAGTTGGGATATAATGGACAATGAACAACTCAACCAGATATGCAGATACTGAGTGTGAATGATTACTGAATTAATAGTGTTCTCTGAGAGGTCTATAATTAGAGTTCTTGGCTAAAATTAGCTTTTCTAAGGAAGTATCTACATGGGCTTAGTAAAAGGTTCAGAAAGCAGACTAAAATTTTGTCAGGCAGAGTCTTGTTGACACACATCACGTCATGCTAGTAGAGTAAGTCAGTCATTAAATTGACAATACTAGTAATAATGGTATTGTTATTTTTATTATGTTTTCTCTGTTGAGGCTCAGAAAACAGTGCCTCAATGTTGAAATCATCAGAAACAATGCTTTCCTCTGGTCTTCTCCTGCTTTGTTTTTTTACCTCCAAGACAAGATATAGAAACTACAGCTTCTTTCCCCCAGGCAGATCATAGAAGCTAGAACGCCTTTTACCCAAAGCTTGTAAAAATCCTATTACTCTTGTCTTTCCTTGCCTTTCTCTCTTGGAACTTGCCACACAAAATTCTCTGATCTGCTTTGTCTGGTCATAGATCATAAGATTTCCATTCTATAAATGGGAAGGAAATAATGCAGTAAAGAGTAGTCAAGAATAATCTGAAGACATTGGCCTTGCTGAGTTTCTCCACTCCATTTTGTTATAGCATATGATTTTTATTAGCCATAGCTGTAGAGCTATACTTGTTATATTGAACTGATGCATAAAAATGGATCACATTGGGTCTTTGCATCTTCAACTTGAAGAATGCCTATCCATCTAAAAACTATGATCATTTTTTATGCTTTTCTCTTGTTACCTTGTCATATATTATAGAGGTGCTGGCCAAAAATGGCAAAATGAATGTCTTTTACACAATACATTGAGATGGTCAGAAACAATTTGTTCATTAAAGTGCAGAGCCACCAATTATACCCAGTGGTTTTTAAACAGCTGGGGATATTTACTTTGTGTCATCTAGACATGGCTATTTGTCAATATACTTATAATAGAGAAATAGGACTACTCATCATTGTGATGTGTGATCACTAATTACAAAAGGCAATCAGTTAACATTCAAAGAGTATTACATGTGTTTCATTTCATTTAATGGAATCAGTGTTGTTTCCTTTGTGATTCTCATTCAAAATTGCAAACACCAGCTCTGGATGAGCATCTGCGGTGTTCCACACAGAACAATTTGCAACAGATAATGTGGATGCTTGACTGCGCTAGTCAAATTGGATCTAGTAATTAGTACTGCTGCAAACCCTATTATGTATGGAAAATAACCCACATGTGATGAGAGAAGGAAAGCTAAAGCACAAGGCTGTCACTTGCCCTCAAATCTGAAATGACATTTTACTAATATTAGATGATTCCATACATATTTTTCAGTTGGCATGAGAAAATATGAAAACATAAAATTTACCACCTGTTGCCATCTCCTCACAAACATATTTTAGTGGAATTATAATGCTTCAGAATTTTTAGTTTGTACTGAAGTAAGTCTATGGCCAAGTGGGAGGGTCTACTTTTAATCAAGTACTTACGCACAAATCCATTAATAAAATTTATAAATATGCTCATTATCCTTTTTAAAAATGTAATTTTATTGTCAAGGTGATAAACAGTTTCATATGTAAATAAGTGAGTATAATTTTCATCAGACCTGTTACCCTGTTCCTCATTTTTCTCTCATTTCCCCCCCAACACCCCCTCAGGGGCCCATTTCCAGCATATGGTCTTGTGAGCATTGCTGTTGCTTTGGTTCCCCCTTTGTCCTTTGTCTCACCAGTTTGTAGTTCCCTTCCATTCAGATAAACATATATACAAAGCCCAGAGTACCAAAATCAAACACAGTGACAACAGGGGACAAATCATAGGAAAAAAATGAAAGAAAAAAGAAATAACTTCACATATAACATTAAAAGCAATAACAACAACAAAACCTCTTGTTGCCATATGTTGGAGTTCGTTTTGCTTAGCATCACCTTATATTATCATAGGTACAGAGCTATTAAGCCATTGTGGTCCTTTGCTAGTTGGGGAAAATCTTTAAGATGACTTAGAGGCAAAGAGGGAATATGAGATCCTGATTTACCCAGGATAACAGCTTGCATGAAATTTTGTCTTGATTCATAAAGCCTTAAACTTCATCATCTGTAGTTAAGGAAGCAGTTATCTTTCTCCTTTGTATTATTTACAGCTAAGAAATATGCTCAAGAAGATATTTCCTGAAAAATGTTGTTTTAAAAGAAAATCCACTTAATATATATAAGCTCATTGCTTGTGCTGAAGAAAAATATGTGATGACAATTTATCACTCACATTTTTATTATAGGCATTCTCTCTAGAATTATAATAGACTTCTGTGTTGTAGAATGTCACAGACATTAGACTATATGTCTAATTTGATTTTGTTCATTCAGCATTAAGTGCAGGTACTCAATCCATAACTTAGAAGGTTTCATTGAAAACGAAATTTATTTTTAAATCACTGGAACAAAGAAAATAATCACCACCAAATAAAGCACAGTGTACCTATTTAAAAGAGATTAAAGACTATCAAAAAGAAGAAAATGCCTCTTCTTTTCTGACATTGGATAGTATGTTAGTTTTTGGATAATCCACTCTCATTTTATGAATCATTTATAGGATTACTACCTACTGTCATAATATATTTTAACTGAAAATGCTGTTCCCATTTGGATGTTTTTGTACAAATAAAAACAAATACCTTTATCTACCTGACTGACTGATGTAGAAAATAGTCAACTTAGAATTTTTCTTCTGGGATTTTATACAAATCTGTGTGTGTGTGTGTGTGTGTGTGTGTTTAAGGTTTTCCTGTTTCCAAATGTTGTCTTGCTTAAAACCTTTCCTTTAAATACTTTTCTATCTTCCCTTTCCTGTCTTTCATTTCTCTTCCTCTGGTCTTCTATATATGCCAGAGTTTATACATTTCCTTCGGTCAGTCTTATTTGACTCCTTTGCTTCCTTCCTCTGAAATTTCCTTATTGAAGAACCTAGATGCCACAGTGATTAAGAGCTCAAATTCACAGGATGGCTAACATAGATAGGCTTATCACAGATTAGCAGTGAGGCCAATCATACATTCCTAGTGCCTCTGAAGTAGAAATGTTTTCATAGTTTGGTAACTCAGACTTTCTTTGAGACAGGCACTCTTAATTTTTCTACAACTAAATTCAGTGTGACTTTATTTATATGACTTAAATTTCTTTGATTTAGGTTTCTCACATGGAACTCTCAGCATTTTCTGGATTTAAAGGGGGAAAGATAATTAGGCAATAAAAATGATTAATATCTTTGAAGAAATTTGGAGATACACAAGAGAGTACCTTCTCATCATCACAAAAGGTTCCCAAACAAATTCACAGACTGGTAAAATGTAGGTACAAGTAATTTCAGGAAAGACATGTACATTTAGTAACCCAAGGAACCCAAGTTTTAGAATATTGCAATTCACTTCATATCTCTGCCTTGTTTGTAAAGGAATCCATATTAAAAGTTTACTGACTTGATAATTAAGAATAGAAATAGGCAACATAATAATCTTTCAGTAGACATCTGAATCTGAATTTCTAATCAGTGTCCATAGAAGCAGAAATATTTTACTACCCACAACTGGATTCTTCTCTGGAGACAACATAGCATTGATCCTTTGTTTCAACAGTTACATAAAAAGTAAAATGCTTGAACACAGGAAATAGCCCAGATAGACTTGGTAGTAGCCTTACAAAACATTCATTTCCTTATTGCTTGTGAATAAAACGGAAAACCCTTTTGTTCTTGAGAAAATTGTGCCCTACTCTACTAAGGTAAATCACAGATAACCTTTAAAGTAAAGTTTTGCATTTAAAAAACTCATAAGCTCTGTACAACATGATTCTTTTAGTAATGAGATAATAATGGGCTTGTGGAAATAATAAAGCAATGCTTGGTTTGATTTATTGCAGTATAAGACAGAAATGCCAACATACAAGAAATGTTTAGGCTAAGACGTTCTTGTTCCTTTTTTATTATTTATTTGTTTTCATTTCTTTATTGTCAAAGTGATGTACTAAGGGGATACAGTTTCATAGGTAAGGCAGTGAGTACATTTCTTTTCTTTTTATTTTTTTATTTTTTTATTTTTTTTGTTACTTTTATTTTTAAAAGTGTGCAAGAATTAAAAACGGTAGTGATAAGTTTACATGAAAGAAAGCTTTCCAAGTTGCCTCTTCCTCAAGCCTGTGAGTACATTTCTTATTCAACTTGTTACCCCCTCCCTCATTTTCCCCCCACTTTCCCCCTGCCTGTTATCCTCTCCCTCCTCCATGAGTTGTACAGTTGGTTTACATCATATAGTTTTGTACATATTTCTGTTGCATTGGTTTGCATTTTAGTCCTTTGTCTCTTGATTTTGATATCCCCTTTCCCTTCCCTAGTTCAATACACATATATACAATATCCAGGATACTCAAATCAGTTGCAGTGATATCAGGGGTTAAAACCGCAGGAATTAAATACAAAAGAAAAAGGACATAATTTCATATGGCATGTTGAAAATAACAATAATGAAAAACCACTTGTTTCGCAAAATGAATTCCAAGTTATGGAAGCATGTTGATTTTTTTCTTCTTTATTTTCAAAGTGAAGTACAGAGGGGTTACAGTTTCATATATAAGGTAAGTACATGACTTATCCAACTTGTTACCTCCTCCTTCATCCCCCCTGCCACCCCCCTCCCCAGTTCTCTCCCCCCCATGGGTTGTACAGTTGGTTCACACCAATTGGTTTTGTAACATTATTGCAGTGGTTTGTCATTTTATCCATTGTCTCACAGTTTTGGTATTCCCTTTACTTTCCCTAGTTCCAGTACATGTCTATGCAGTATCCAGGGTACTAATATCAGTTACAGTAATAGCAAGAGTAAAACAACAGGAACAGAATATGAGAGAGAAAAAGATACGGTTTCACATGGTATGTTGAAATTAATTACAACAATGATATGCCACTTATTTCTGTAACATGGAGTTAATTTCCCTTAGCATTATCTTTTTGACTTGCTCTTTACTCACCATAATTTCTGTATCATTTGCCAAGCAATTATGTTCCTAATCATATTGTGTTTTATATAATAGCATTGACCAATTCATAAGCACATTAAATAAATAAAGACAATTTCCATGATAGATCTATGTAAGCTTAATTGAAACAATTTAGATCTTTTTTTGTCTTCAAATTGCCATAAATTGTATACACCTTCCTGATGTATTGCTATTGACTGGAAATGTAACTCATAAATGGCATTTGCAGCCTAAAATTTTCATAATCAACTGTTCTTTTTAACTGTTCATAATAGTTTGTAATTTCTTCTTGAATTCTGCTTGCCTTTATTGTAAAAAGTGAAACCGGATAGAAACCATGTACCTAAATAAATGTAGTAAAATATACTTTTTTAGTATTATGTAGTCTACAAGTTATTAAAATGGCTTTCTCACTTAATGTTTCTTTGTCCTTCAAATGAAGATCTTTTTTGATAGCATTTCTCTCTTTGTGTTCCCTCCTGGATAGATACATTATGCTTATCATACAGAATCAGAAACTTTTGTATGCCTTCCTCTTAAAGCATGCTTTGGTGTCTAGTTTTTTTAAAATCTGTTCTAGTTAATCGTTTCATCATGAAATATATTCCAGACTTAATGTTATACAGTTGCTTAAAACAATAGCACAGCCGAGTACTGGTGGTTTATGCTTGTAATCCTAGCTACTTAGGAGTCTGAGCTCTGAGGATTATCGTTTGTAGCCAACCCAAGCAGGAAAGTCTATGAGGTTCTTACTCCATTTAACCACTTATAAGCCAGAAATGGAAATGGAGCTGTGGCTCAAGTGTTAACACACCAGCCTTGATCAAAAAACTTAAGGGACAGGAACCAAGCGCAAAGGTCAAACCCCAGTATCGGCAACAGTAAAAAGTAAAATAAATAAAATTTTCTATTTTCATATGGTAGTACAACCTAAGTCAAATAGCAATCTAAATTTAGCAAAACAACTTAATTTCTGAGGCATAACCATTTAAATTCTGTAGTATAACAATTTAAATTTTGTAGTATAGAGGAGAGAACTATATTGTGTGTGCCAGTCCCTGGGGCTGAATGCAGGACTTGGACTTGGGTGCTGTCCCTGAGCATTTTTGGTCAAGGCTAGTTAAATACTCTAACATCAAAAAAGCAGATGTGGAGTTGTGGCTCAACTAGTAGATCACTAACCTTGAGTACAAAAGCCTGTTTTAGTTTAAACTTGGAATAAACTAAACCTAGTTTATACCTCAAAATCTACTTTCTTAAAGTCTTGGCCTTCAAATTGAATCGAATGGGAGGAAGGACCTTTAACATAACCTTTAACATTCAAGAAATGAGGCCAAGTGGGGTCAATGAAAGCATGCCCCTGAAGGGGATTGTGGAGCCCTGATCTTTTTCTCTTTCTTGTTTTCCCATTAACTAATGCTCATTGTGATATACTGTTTTTTCACAGGTCCAAAAGCAACAGAGCTGTTTATAAGCTGAAACCTCCAAAAGTATGAAGGAAATTAAACCTTTACTTTGTTGGGTGGTTGGGTCTTGGGGTTTGAACTCTGGGCTTGGGTGTCGTTCCATAGTTCTTTAGCAAAAGGCTAATGCTGTACCACTTGAGCTACAGCACAACTTCCGGTTTTCTGATTTGGTTTTTTTTGAGATATGGGTCTCCCTGATTTTCCTGCCTGGGCTGGCTTTGAAGCGGGATTCTCAGATCTCGGACTCCTTAGTAGCTAGGATTATAGTCTTGAACTACTGGCACCTAGCCTAAACTTTTCCTTTCACTATTTAGATTATCTCAAGTCTTTGTTGTACGAATGAAAAGTAAACTAACACATGTTAATAATTCAACTCTTACCTATATGGTATAAGCCTATATAATTTGGTATCAGTGGATATATTGCAATGTTTTTTCTTTTTTTCAACATAATGATGTCACCGTTTTTTGACTACTCTTTGTTTCAAGATTCTGTCATTTTTCAGGACTTTTTCCATGTCTCTTGAACTTCTTATAGCATCACCTTAATCAGACTCTTTTCAAGGAAACTGGCATTCACCAGCAGCCTACACAGAAATTTCAAGACTTTTTATGATTTAGATTGGAATTCTTAAACATCACTTATTTTAATTGGAAACTAAGTTCTTAAGTAGACTCCATCTGTCAATGAAGGTAGGAATACATATATAGAAAGGGAAGGAATTAATGATGGTCTTCTTGGAGACAACTAACACACATTCTCAAGCATTTTAGTGGTAGGGGATAAAAGCTCAGGGACAGTGTCCAGCTCCAGAGTCTAAGCTCCATGATAGGCAAATGTCAAATATACATACATATAATACAAACATCAAATGTATATATAGGTTGTTAATTTCTGTTGTCTGATATAGTGTTTGTATCCCAGCCCTAGCATATACTAGTTACTATTTTCCATCTATAAATATTTTCTTCCTACTCTTAAAAATGTAGAAACTAATACTGTTAGAATATTTATGGTAAATACTTAGATAATACAGATAAACCACTTGCATGAGCAACAGAACAAGTACATACATAGTAATCCATAGTTAACACTCATAATACTGGATCTGCTCCTCCAAACACCTTAAGTACCTTTGGGAAAGTTACTTAAGTTACTTAAATGTCCAGTGTTGTAGGTCTTCATCTGAAAAATGGGAAGAATGAAAGAGAAAATAGACAAAACGGTCTTACAGCAGTGTCTTACACATAGCCACTAATGTTAACAATTGATATCAGTATTATGTATGCAAAACTGGACTTTACATATTTCTCATCTGTTTTGTATGTGTTACCTTTGTAATTTACTATAAATATCAAAATCCTCCAAATTCATGAGCTTTTTATAAAGATTTTCATCCCTGTGAGAAATGACTACAGCTAATGCAGAATGTCGCTTCCACATGCATGTTCTTGTTTGTTAGCATAAGCAGTAAATGCAGTACTTTGTCTTTTTTGATACTAAAGTTTAATATCTTACAAGCTCTTGTTTTATGTTGATTTCTACTTATTCTTGTCTTTGGGAGAACATATAATTAAGAAGAAATGGAGAGGTGAAGAACATTTTAAGAATTGTTAAGCCTTATCATAGTTCAAGGAATGTCTTCTGGATTTTTTAGTTCATTGGTGTCACATTTAAAATTAGCTACCTTTGTTTACAGGAATTTGGTGCTTCTCTGCCTTGCTTTGAGGTTTCCAAGATGATAGCAAAGTTTCATTGTGGTTACTGTAACCTTGTTATTATCCATTTCCATTCTTCTGGATGATTCACAGAACAATGCTCACTGGAGCCAACAAAATATACCTCCCACTGATATTCTACAAGGAGCTGCATTATTATGGTAATGAAACTGAATTCTTTATTTTAAAGATAGTACACTGATTTTTTTTAAATTATGAAAACATCCAAAAGTAGTTCACAATGCATATTTATTTGTTTCCTCTTCCTGTCCTGCAAGATCTTTTACATCTGGTTTATTTTATTCTCTCCACACTTATCTCTTATTATTTTATGAGAACCTCTCTTGTCATCCTTCTATCCCTCAACTCCTTGCCAACTGAAGATGAAGATGAATGCTTTTGTGTCTCTCTGCAGCATTCTGTCTTTGTCAAAGTAACATTTTAGCTTTTTTTTTGTTTCAACTTAAATGTCACTTTCTCAGTGAGGCCTTTCTTGGCTCTTCATAATACAAAAAGTTTCCCAGTTCTGTGCACACTTAGTTATGATCCAGCCAAGTTACTAGCTCGTACTTTATGTATGAATGATGGTCAAATGTCTTCTCTCCCATTAGAGTATAAATTTCTGGAGGGCAAAGACTCCTATTCCCTTGTTCATGGTTCTTTCTCAGGCACGTACTACTGGGCTTGGCAGCCTGTACGTTTTCTGTAAGTGCTAAATGGATGAATGAGGTCTTGGAAGAATTGGCAGTGGCTTTGACTTTTATTCTTAAGAAATAAATTTTGCATTAATGGTGCTTTATTACTTAAAGATTTTTCTTTTATCTTCTGTGCTCAGGTGGAGAAGTCTTAATTTCACAGTCACATGATACAGTATATGTAAGTAAGTACAAAGGATATATCATAATTTATAACAGAATCAATTTTATAAAGGTGTGAAAAATACTTGTCTTTTTGCTCTTATTCATTTTAAGGCAATTTTTCAACTAATATAATTCATTGGCTTAGTGCATTAATTAAATTTGTTGAAATAGGAGGACACTTGCACTAAAAATAACAATAACAACAGAAGATACTTGGCTTATTATAATGTATTCTCCTACCACGGCTATGTAATGCTTATTAAGATATAGAAAGTCCCTGTCAGATTCACACACAGTGAGACCAAAAGAGGATATTCCCAGAAGAGGAACACAAAGGAGCAATATCTATGTACATCTGATTACATAAAATATTTATCTAAATGAACTCCCTGAAATGGAAACCGGAGGTTTTTTGCTTTGTTGCTGTTTTTGTGTTTTCTTTACCTTTTGCCATATTTTTTCATTTATCTGTCTTTGGAGGGAGAGTAAGAAGGAGCACAGAAATGGAAGTACAAAAGGTAAAGAAATGCAGTAGTGATAATAGACACTATGTTGAAGATGAACTCTACAACTTGTGGGTAGGTATGGGAGGAAAAAACTGGGAGAGAGTATGGGAAGAAGTGACATTGTCCAAAAAGAAATATACTCATAACCTGACTTATGAAATGGTAACCCCTCTGTAAATCATCTTTACAATGTCAATAAAAATGCATAAAATAAAATACAAAAAGATAGCCTTGCCAGCCCAGGGTGTTAGCAGACAATAATATAAAATAAAGAAGCAAGAGAACACAAGAAAATATGTAATGCCCAGAGTTTAAGGCCCCCAAAGACAACCATCAGAGTCAACAGTCAAAGCCAAACCACAAGGGTCGTTTTATTGTGAGTTCAAACCCCGTCCCCCCCCACTGCACTCACTGTCAGTGATGCTGAGAGGCCCCGAGCATAATTCCAGCACAGCTTTTATAGACAGGTACAGGGAAGATGAGGGAAGATGAGGAAGACCCCTGGTTACAAGTACATGATTGGTTGACATTTGCCCTAGTTTACTGGTCGCCTCAGGATTGGCCTGGGTCTTCCCACCGAAGCTTGGGTCAGACGGCCTTAACCCTGGGGGTGGGCCTCCAGGAGTGGTCACTTAGCCACATTCCTGGAGCCAGACGGTTCCTATATCCTGTGCCAGGTCCGGGCCGGGGTCTGAGAGCTGACACTTGTTATGTCTAACCTTGAGTGGGCTTCAGGCACGGACAATAAATCACGTCCCGGGCCAGATGGCTGTTATCTTTTAGTGCTCAGATTCGGGTAGTACAAAGTTCACAGAGGGGTGGGGGGGGAGTGTGGTTACAGAGTAGCTATAGAAAGACTGCTGGTATTTTTCTACTTCTCCATGGGTTAGCAAGCAAAGGTACAGAAGCAAAATAGCTGTTAGGGGCATAATGGTCACAATTTTATTCTCTACGCTCTTCATTCCCCCCTTTCAATTGAACCTTTAAGAGCCAATCTTGGATCTTACATACTTGAGTCTCTAATTTCAGGGTCAATGGGTTGGTATTGGGCTCTAAGAATCATGAGTTGCACTGTGCTAATCCTATCCTTAACAAAAAGTAGCTAACTTATTAATAATACAGGGTCCTATAATCAGGACAAGCATAATCACAAACAAGGGTCTGGTCACAACTGAAAGTTTTTTATGATGGGGCCATGACCTCATGACTCCAGTAGGAGTAATAATAGTGGCCAGGGGAGTTACAGTAGTTCATTCCCAAGTCACCGGACCACCCATATGCGTGTCTAGGCTCTCTGCCTAGCTACAGAAGCATCAACCATATATAGCAGGCCTAGCAAGGTAAAGTTAGCCAAGTTCATATTTTAGTACATGGCCTCTGTTGTGCCACCAGGGTATTACGTTCTCTCTCACTGTGAATGAGTCCACAGGCTCCAGTCATCCAAGTTTCCTTGTCAGTGGTGCTTTACTCAGTTGGTAGCGGGTGTGGCTCAGGAGGAGGTCCAGTCTCATAAAGGGCCCTTAGCTTGGGCCAGATCTCTTGGTGGACCTGCTATAGGGCTCTGAGGGGGGATAAAAGCTCATAACAAATGTGATTGCAAGTTAGAAATTATGGGAGGGGATTCCAAATCTGATCGTAAGGCTACATATGAGCAAATCCAGGCTTTACATACAAAACCATCTTAGCAAGGGAATCTAGTAGTTAAAGATACATGAGATCTTTCTGGTTAACATTTAGATGACATCACCCAAGTCCCTTAGCCCTGCAGATGCAGGTACAGACAAACATAGTTTTACACCAAAGTCCCAATTCTGACCCTATTTATATTATAGCCAATTTGATTACATACCAACTTTACTCATATGCTCTAATTTTAAGACATACTGATACCATTTGTTACGTACTCAAACTTTCTAGGGATTGTCTTTTTTACTTTTAACATTACAAAACCTTTTAATATAAAGGAAACATTTTTGTTTCCCCAATTTTCTCTCTAAAGTAAAATTTAATATATCCCCACTTACATCATCTTTTACTTCCTCACTCCATCAGTGACGTACTAGAACTCTGTGATAATTGACTTTTTAAATCTCGTTTTTATCCAGAGGAAACCATTTATCCCTTTCTCCAAGACTTTCTATACTAACTTTCCTCTTTACATTTCCTGGGGCTTCTTTGCTGCTAGAGTTTCAGGGTTGGCCAGTGGCATCTGTAAGATCCACCCTAAGGAGGGCTCCATAAAGATGCCCCCAGAAGTTTAAATCTCTGTCCAGCTACCTTGGTAACTGGTACACACCTGATGGCAGTTACCTCCCTCTCTTTTCTGAGGTCACATCCTAATCCATCTGGACATATTTTAATACTCTTGGACACCCCTCCAACCCCAGGCATTGCCTGGAAGTGACTCTCCATCCTGACATACATGCTTTGAATTTAGCAGCAGGCCAGTCTGCTTGAAAATTTCTTACAATATCCAATTTTCTTAATAGAGCTAGTTAATTCCAGTTAACTCAAGAATGTCCCCCAAAAGTTTTGGTTTTAGCAGACCCAAAGCACTTTCCAGCAGAAATCAGCTGCATGTGGTAAGAGTCCCATGTGAACATGTAGATTCTTCCAGATGACTGTTAGACTCTCCTTGATCCTCACTCAAATGCAATGGGCAGTGGCCATGGTGGTGTCAGGCAGCAGTGGCTCCCAGTGGTTCCAGTAGAATGTCACACCTTCTGCTGGTTTACCTGCAACTTTCTCCAAAGACTGGTTAGAGAAGGTTAACTTAAGTTAACCTAGAGCCTAACTTCAGTCCAATTTCCTAGTATTTTCCTGATTTCTTCTTAAGCACACTAGCTTTTGTAGGCTGGCACATCACTAAATGTCAAGGCAGCTTTAGGCAATCAGTGGCCCTTGGGTCATTTTGCCAGGGCAATAAGTTTAAATCAGATATTGCCAATAAGGTTAGGAATTTTTTTTAAACCATCATAGAAGGCTTGGTCTGTAACCATTTCTCACAAGTGCAGTCTCTGTAAACTGTTACCTCTGTTTTCCATGCCTCTAGTCTATCCTGCTTCATCTTCCCAAAAATAACTCTGGTCCCTTGGTCCTAAAGGGGGAGGCTGATGGGCGAAGATCATCCATCTTCTGTAACTTCTTCAGGCTGACTCTGGGACGTTGACCTTACCTGGCCAGGAATCTATAATTTTATTCTACTTTACCAAGGGGCTGCAGGATCAGATGTCCATTAGGAGCTTTACTCCAAACTGGAAATTACATTCAACATTTTAACTTTCAACTATACAGACTTCTTTTTGGGCTACTGCAGTTTAGCCTTTTAACATTCTAGTTTGTAAAAGCTGTTTCCAGACTGGCTGGGGAACTGATCTCTGGTGTTCTAAAAAATGTCTACATTACCTTTGCAGGCCTTTAGCAGATATCAATAAGGACACAATCTCAGGTCTACAAGCATTTTTTTCCTGAACAGGTGTACCAGCTCAAAATTCACTACTAGTTAGGGCTTTGAGCAGATGCAGAAGGTTGGGATTTTCAAACTATCCTCCCATTTGACAAACTTACCTTTACTATCCACTATCACAGATGACTGGCAAGTTCCTGCCCAGTAGACAGACATGGGCATTAGAAAGGCATGCTTACGCACTATTCTTCTAGGACCTCCCGTCTCTGATGAACTTTTGAAAGGCCAAACAGGAGTGACTTTAGGATCTGACACCATCTCTGCCATCCAAGCAGGGGCTTACTGCCTAAGGATGCTCCATCACTTTTGTCCCAGGAGTGATTTTTCCATGCTGGTCTAAATGCACCTTTGGCATTTCTCTTGGTCCGTCACTGGACTTGGACTCAGGGCCTGAGTGCTGTCCCTCAGCTCTTCAGCTCAAGACTAGCACCCTACCACTTTGAGCCTCAAAGAGACTCACAACTCAGTTCCCAGCACTTCTGCTGGCCAACTGGACACAAAAACTCTCACCGGGACATTTCTCTGCCTGGGCTGGCCACAAATTGCAGATTCAGATCAATGAGTCTAACAAGAGGCCACTTTACTCCAATTAAAAGCAACAAGGTGGTCCACACAGAAGTAGTTTTTAAGCATGCTCTTACCTAGAACTTATTAAGGGCCAATGTTAGGTCTTGACATACTTGTAGGAATCATTTGTCCTTCTCTGTGAGCCTGCTGTAAATTATTACCCAAATACCTACAAACAAACTGGGATGGCAATTAAACATTCATTTTGGTAGCCATAATTTTCCTCTATCCAACTTAAAACAAACATTTAGGGCAAGTTTTACTTCCAAATCTCTTACCTTGAAATGCATTTTGTTTTAATTTAAAGTCTTTAATATTTACTCTTTAGCACTCTGGCTGCTCAAATTCTTTATCTAGAAATGTATTTTAAAGCCTTTAAAGTCAAGGCTTTTACACCTTTGCCTCAGTCTTTTTTTTCATCCAAAAGCTCTGAAACCCAGGGGGCATCCAGCCTCTTGGCTGCCTGTTTAAAAGAGCCATTTTTTTCTTCAGTCCCAGCTACTGCACGAAGACCTTTACACTCAAAAGACAATTTTTCTTAATGCAAGAGTTACAATTAATTACAATTATAAAATTATAAATACTTATCCATTCAGATTTCCAATAAATTAGTGAGAAACATTAGCTCGTTTTGGCATTTTTTCCTACATACAGAGAGTTAATGAAAGTTTATATACTTTAAAATACTTGCCTAATCATATGTAACTTACTTACTTATTACATCACAGTATACACATAAAATTTAGTACTTAATCATTAAACTAATACCCAAAACAATTGTAACAAAAGTACTTGTAAAAGTGTTCACCAGAATTACAAACACAAGAAATTTAGTATCAGCATCTTTGCTTTATTTTAATACATCCGAATTGCAAAAACAGCACAGGAATCAAATCACATCAGGTAAATAAACTTTTTAACTTACTACCTCTCAAGGGGAAGTTTTAGAAATTTTAGTCAAATCATTCATTTTTACCACCAGGTTTCCAATGTTCACCTGAAAACAAAGAGACAAAAGAAAGCCCTCTATTGGCTCCATCTTGACTCCATAGGGCTTGATGAATTCACGCCAACCTGCCCTTTGTTAAATCAAATCTTAATTCACTAAGATACCCACTTTTTTTTGACTGCTAATTAAAGAGCCCTGAGTAGGGCTGGGAATATGGCCTAGTGGCAAGAGTGCTTGCCTTCTACACATGGAGCTCTCAGTTCGATTCCCCAGCACCACATATATGGAAAACAGCCAGAAGGGGCACTGTGGCTCAGGTGGCAGAGTGCTAGCCTTGAGCAGGAAGAAGCCAGGGACAGTGCTCAGGCCCTGAGGCAAGGCCCAGGACTGATGATTTCCTAGAAAAAATTCATATCCCCAAACATAACCATGAAGATTTAAAACTTCTAAACAGACCCATATCCAGTATTGAAATAGAAATGGCAATAAATGATCTCCCATCCAAGAAAAGCCCAAGTCCAGACAGATTCACTGCAGAATTCAACAAGGCCTTCAAAACAGAACTCACACCAATTTTTCTCAAACTCTTCAATGAAATTGAAAGAGAACATTCACTACCAGACTCATTCTATGAAGCCAGTATAACCCTCATCCCAAAACCAGGCAGTGACTCATCATGGAAAGAAGACTATAGACCGATTTCTCTGATGAACATAGACGCAAAAATTCTCAATAAAATTCTGGCCAATCGACTTCAACAGGTCATCAAAAAAATCATACACCACGATCAAACTGGATTCATCCCAGGGATGCAAAGCTGGTTTAATATACGCAAGTCAATTAATTTAATCCACCACATCAACCGGAACAAGATAAAGAACCACATGGTTTTATCTCTGGATACGGAAAAAGCATTCGATAAAATCCAGCACCCATTTATGCTAAAAGCCCTGGAAAAACTGGGATTCCAGGGAACATTCCTGAACATAATCAAGGCAGTTTATGACAAACCAACAGCAAGCATAACTCTAAATGGTGAAAAACTAAAGCCATTCCCTTTAAAATCAGGAATAAGGCAAGGATGTCCACTCTCTCCCCTGCTCTTCAACATAGTACTAGAATTCCTAGCCAGAGCAATCAGGCAAGAAGAAAATATAAAGGGCACCCAAATAGGAAAAGATGAAGTTAAACTTTCTCTCTTCGCAGATGACATGATCCTATACCTAAAGGATCCCATAGACTCTACCCCCAAGCTACTAGAGCTAATCCAAAACTTTGGCAAAGTTGCAGGGTATAAAATAAACCCTCAAAAATCAACGGCCTTTCTCTATGCTAACGACCCGAAGACCGAGGAGGAAATAAGGAAAGCAACTCCTTTTGCAATAGCCCCACAAAACATAAAATACCTTGGAATAACCTTAACCAAAGAAGTGAAAGACCTCTTTGAAGAGAACTTTAAAAGCTTGAAAAATGAAATTATGTCAGAAGTAAGGAAATGGAAAAACCTCCCATGCTCCTGGATTGGGAGGATTAATATAATCAAAATGGCAATATTGCCAAAGGCTATCTACAAATTCAATGCAATACCCATTAATATCCCAAGACCATTTTTTAATGAAATAGAGGAAGCAATTCAGAAATTCATATGGAACAATAAAAGACCTAAAATAGCAAAAACAATCCTAAGCAGAAAGAACAGTGCTGGAGGAATTACAATACCCAACTTCAAGCTGTATTATAAAGCTGTAGTAATAAAAACAGCTTGGTATTGGCACCGGAACAGGCCGGAAGACCAATGGAACAGATTTGAAGACCCAGAAATGAACCCACAAAACTACGCCTACTTAGTCTTTGATAAAGGAGCTAAAACAATAGTATGGAAGAAAGATAGCCTCTTTAACAAATGGTGCTGGCAAAACTGGCTCAACACATGCAACAAACTAAAACTAGATCCTTATATATCAACCTACACCAAAATCAATTCCAAATGGATTAAAGACCTCGAAATCAAAACAGACACCCTGAAAACACTAAAGGAAGGAGTAAGAGAAACACTTGGGCTCCTTGGCGCAGGACGGAACTTCCTTAAAAATGACCCAGAAAGGCTACAAATCAAAGAAAGGTTGGACAAATGGGACTGCATCAAACTGCAGAGCTTCTGCACAGCAAAGGATATAGCTCGCAAGATAAACAGAAAGCCCACAGACTGGGAGAAGATCTTTACCGGTCATTCAATGGACAAAGGCCTCATATCTAAAATATATGCAGAACTAAAAAAATTACATTCTTCCAAAACAAACCCGTAAAGAACCAATAGCCCCCTCATCAAGTTGGCTAAAGACTTACAAAGAGACTTCTCTGTTTAGGAAATGAGAATGGCCAAGACACATATGAAAAAGTGCTCTACATCACTGGCCATAAAAGAAATGCAAATCAAAACAACATTGAGATTCCATCTCACCGCAGTAAGAATGTCATATATCAAGAAAACTAACAATAACAATTGTTGGAGGGGATGTGGCCAAAAGGGAGCCCTACTTCATTGTTGGTGGGAATGTAAACTGGACCAGCCACTCTGGCAAGCAGTATGGAGATTCCTCAGAAGGCTAAATATAGAACTCCCCTATGTCCCAGCAGCCCCACTTTTGGGTATCTATCCAAAAGACCACAAACAAAATCACAGTAATGCCACCAGCACAACAATGTTCATTGCAGCGCAATTTGTCATACCGAGTATCTGGAACCAACCCAGATGCCCCTCAGTAGACGAATGGATCGGGAAAATGTGGTAAATATACACAATGGAATTTTATGCCTCTATCAGAAAGAATGACATTGCCCCATTTGTAAGGAAATGGAAGGACTTGGAAAAAATTATACTAAGTGAAGTGAGCCAGACCCAAAGAAACATGGACTCCATGGTCTCCCTTATTGGGAATAATTAGTACAGGTTTAGGTAAGTCATAGCAGAGCATCACAAGAGCCCAATAGCTATACCCTTATGATCACATAAGATAATGCTAAGTGAAATGAACTCCATGTTATGGAAACGATTGTTATATCACAGTTGAAACTACTTTCAATGTCCCATCTGTATCTGTAGCTTCTATTACTGATGATGTTTTTGTATCACCTTCCTGTGGTTGTACCTACACTATCTCTGTAATCTTATCTGAGTATATTGGAAATCGTGTATACTGGTATTAGAAGTAGGAAATTGAATGGGAATACCAAAATTGAGAGACACAGGGTAAAAAAAGACAAACAACTACAAAAGCAATACTTGGAAATCTGTTTGGTGTAAGTGAACTGAACACCTCAGGGGGGGAAAGGGAAAGTGGGAGGAGGGAGGGGGGTATGAGGGACAAGTTAACAGACAGTACAAGTAATGTATGCAATGCCTCTCATATGAAACTGTAACCTCTCTGTACATCAGTTTGCTAATAAAAATTTGGAAAAAAAAAAAGAACCCTGAGCAATCTTTTTTAACTCTAGTTTCTGTTTTTTGTAAAACATTTGGTAATGCCCGAACTTGATGATCATTTGAATTCAAACTTAAACTTAATTTTGCATCATACTACAGTTTTGGACATGTTCACACTCACACATGCACACACACATACATACTCAAAAGATCTTAAAGCATGCAAAATAAATATTGGCCGTGCCTCTTTTTAGTGGCAAGAGATATTTTTGCCAATCTTACTTCTGCAACATGCACATTTTAAGACAAAACTTTTAACAAATAATTGTAGCATTCTCCAGCCTCATTTTCCAGGGCTTGATAGTTTTAACAAAACATTTTAGCACACGAAATAATTTGCTGCTTAAGGAGGCTGGGTGGGGCTCCCCCAGAGTTCCTTTTGGGGACACTAACTCACTCTGATTGTGAGCTGTCACCTGTAAATCTTTTTAATGAGCTAAACATAAATCCAGGGGTTAAGGGAGTCTAGTCTGTCCCATTTCGTCCATCACAGTCAGGGGATACAGAAAACAGAGAACAGTCCAGACCAGAACAATATAGGCAAGCAAGTTTTCTTTTTTTATCTCCCTAATCAAGTTATGGCTTCTTTCCTTAACATCTTTAAAATTATCAAGTAAGAGAGTTAAGGGAGTACTCTGGGTCTGCCCCATCTGAGAGGGAAAGCAGTGAGTCAGAAAGACAAATAAGGAAAGGAGAGAAGGGCATCCAGGAAGGACAGAAATTGGCAGAGGTGCTGATGCAGGGGATTTGAGATACATGAGCAGATAAGGAAGTCAAAGGGGCGGGGTCCCGGTCCTCTAGCCCAAAGGGATGGAAATTAACCTTCAGAGGGTTAGAGATGGGGGCTGGGTGAACCTTTGCTTCTGGGGGACGGGAGCAGAAGTTCTTTTCCTTCACTGGCCAGGGTGAATCTGCAAGTGAAACTGGTTAGGGAACACAGAACATAGGACAATTCATAGGCACGCTTCAGAGTTTTAGGCTACTCCTCAGAACACAGAAGCAAACTCAATTCGCAGGCATGTTCTCACACCATGCCTAACCAAACGGGCTAGAATAGCCCCAAAACACAGAAACAAACACAATTCGCAGGCTTGTTTTCTCTCCATTCCTGACCAAACAGGTTTGAATAGCCCCAAACACAGGCACTCCATACCTGACCAAACGGGCTTGAATACCTCCAAATGGGGGGGGTCCAGAGGATGTCTCCCACCTGCCCACTGGCAGGCCTATGGGCGTGTCCGCCAGGACTCTTTGCCAGCCTCAAATTCCCCAGAAGGACTCAGACTCAGGCACAAACTCTCACTTCGTGTCTGACCAGACGAGCTGAAAACAGCCCCAGATTACAGACTCAGACTCAGGCACGAACTCTCACTTCATGCCTGATTACAGACTCAGACTCAGATTCAGACAATGACAGACAACACAGAGACAGACAGAGCTAGCTCACTTACCGATCGGCTTTCAGCGACCCGTTGACTAGGCGTGTGGTGGGTCTGGGGGTTTCCCAGTCAGGGAACCAAATGTAATGCCCAGATTTTAAGGCCCCTCAAAGACAACCATCAGAGTCCACAGTCAAGGCCAAACCACAAGGGTCGTTTTATTGCGAGTTCGAACCCGGTCCCCCCTCCCCCACGCACTCATTGTCAGTGACACTGAGAGGCCCCGAGCATAATTCCAGCACAGCTTTTATAGACAGGTACAGGGAAGATGAGGGAAGATGAGGAAGACCCCTGGTTACAAGTACATGATTGGTTGACATTTGCCCTAGTTTACTGGTCTCCTCAGGATTGGCCTGGGTCTTCCCACCGAAGCTTGGGTCAGACGGCCTTAACCCTGGGGGTAGGCCTCCAGGAGTGGTCACTTAGCCACATTCCTGGAGCCAGACAGTTCCTATCTCCTGTGCCCAGGTCCGGGCCGGGGTCTGAGAGCTGACAGTTATGTCCAACCTTGAGTGAGCTTCGGGCACAGACAATTAATCACATCCCGGGCCAGATGGCCATTATCTTTTAGTGCCCAGATTCGGGCAGTACAGAGTTCACAGAGGGATGTGTGGGCGGGGGGGGGGGGGAGTGTGGTTACAGAGTAGCTACAGAAAGACTGCTGGTATTTTTCCACTTCCCCATGGGTTAGCAAGCAAAGGTACAGAAGCAAAATAGCTGTTAGGGGCATAATGGTCACAATTTTATTCTCTACTCTCTTCAAATAAAGTACAGATTTGGGAGTCAAATATGAGTTCAAATTCTAGATCTCACTGGCTGTTATAAATTTGAGTTTCTACATTTCTACATTTTCTTGTTAATATTTGTGAAAACTACAAGCATTGCATAAAAATTAAAACGTCGAGATTTATATGATGGAGCTATTATTACAAATGAGAAAAGTGTGAAGAGAAAGTAACTTATAGGGCAGAGACATTAAACAAAAGGAAAGGATAAAATAACAAGGAATATTTGGCTGGTGACAAGGCTGGTTTTTGAGTCAAGTAAGCACTTAGTGAAGTGAATAGAGGCACAGCAGGTTAAATTATAACAGCATATTTTGAAGCCTTAACCCCCAGTACTTTGGAATAGAACTGTATTTGAAGATGGGTCTTTAAAAAAGTTACCGGAATTAAAATGAAGGAAGCTATTAGGGTGGACCTTCGTGCAATCTGACTAGTGTCTTTATAAGAAGAGGAGATTGGATACAGACAGTATAGATATAGGATCAACTTTGTGAGGTACACATCTGGAAGCAAAGGATACAAGTTTTAGAAAGAAAGTAACCCTGCTGACAACTTAAGTTTGAACTTCTCCATCTCTAGAACTGTGGGAAAATATTTTTCAGTTGTTAAAGACACATTGTTGGGAACCAAGCCACAGCTAAATTCTTCCTGACCTCTGGCTGTGTTTTCAAGGGCGTGCAAAGACATGGCTTAATGGAAAATCGGAAATGCTTTACTATGTCTGCCAGAGTCCATTCTTATGTTACCCAACCTCATCCTGTCTTAGCTATCATCGGGTATTGCTAACTCCAAG
>NC_063188.1:43966892-44121832 GCF_023159225.1 Perognathus longimembris pacificus
CCTTTTTGTCTTCTGGAATTTTAAGCCTATGCTATTTCCTGGTTTTCAAACTCCATATAAGCTGGAAGTTAAGAATAAACATGGCAGCAGTCTTGAGTTACGATCATGAGCTGCAGACCTCCCGGACCCCATCTTTTTCTTTTGTCTTTTTTCTATTGTCTTGTATTTTCCCTCTTCTTTAATCCTCGCCCCCCTCATTCAGGATTCCCTTTCGTTGCCAGCTGGCTCCGGCAGAGTGGCGCCCAAACAGGGACCTGAACACCTGGGACGAAGGCAGAGGATCCCGCTCAGGTAAGGACATCCGAACACTTGAGAAGGAGAGCGGGAGAGAGAGAGTATTGTCAGGCATAAGAAATTATGGGACAAGGTAACAGCCGCATGCTATACGTGCAGGCCCTCAAAGGGATGCTTCATGCCCGGGGAGTGAAAGTTGGCCAAAGTCAGTTAGAATGTTTCTTTCACTTTATTGAGGAAGCATGCCCCTGGTTCCCAGAGGAAGGAACCATTAATTTAGAAACTTGGCAGAAAATTGGAAAAAAAAATTCAGGATCATTATGACGCAAATGGCCCTGAGAAAACCCCAGTGGACGCTACTACTCTTTGGAATCTGGTCTGAGATTATTTGGATCCTAGACATGAATGGATTAGATTCAATCAGTCAGTCAGAGAAACTGAACAGGGAACTGATGAGCGTTGCCCAGCCCAGGGAGCTTATGCAGCTGCCCAGGAAGAGCTGAGAAAATTAATACAATCTGAACCCACTGGGCTAGATATTAAAGAGGACTCAGATGGCTCAGACACTAAGGAAAAATTATGCAATGAGCCTACTAAAGATAGATTGACCCATGTTGAGAATATGTTGGAATTATAGCCTTATTGTCACAGCTTCATCCAAAACAACAAACTCCTTTAAAGGTAGAGACTTCTGGTCCCCCGCCCACAATTCTGGCGGACTTTGATCCTTTCCCGCCATCCCCTCGGCCTGTTATTGTCTCACAGCCAGTACAATCTCAACCGTGCTGTTAAAGGCGCCTTGCCCTCCTAATGGTGAACTCCCTTTTGGGACAAGTTCTAATCTCACCCCTAAGCATAGTGCCCTGCAACTCTCCTTGGCGCAGGCTGCTCAAAGAAGGGAGAACATTTCTGGTTTTCATTTATTCCCTGTAAGGGAGGATGAAGATAGCGAAAGATTTCATCAGCCTTTGCCATTTAAACATATAAGAGATCTAAAGAATGCTTGTGCTCAATATGACCCTACAGCGCCATTTACTCAAGTCATTCTTGAAACCTTGGCTACTGAAGCTTTATGCCCAAACAATTGGAAACAGTTGGCTAGGGCTTGTCTTAGTGGAGGAGATTACTTATTATGGAAGTCTGAATTTGTAGAACAGTGTCAGGCCACAACAGAGGCCAACAGGGCTACTAATGTACCTGCTACTTTTGCTTGCAGAGCTCACTGGGGAAGGTGATTACAATGACACCCAGACCCAGTTAGATTACACTCCGGAAGTTTATGGTCAGATCAGTGCTGCTGCTAAACGTGCCTGGAATAGACTTCATAACTCTAGTAAGACTGAAGACCTTTCCAAAATTAGACAGGAACCAGATGAACCTTATCAAGATTTTATTTCTTGATTATTGGAAGCCACAGGCCCTCTGATCCAAGATGAGGATGCTGGCAAGGTTCTTGTACAACAATTGGCATATGAAAATGCTAATGCAGCTTGCCAAGTGGCCATCAGGCCTTTTAAGAAAAAGGGAGGAATAACTGACTATATGGAGCTTTGTGCAGATGTTGGTCCATCCTATATGCAGGGCCTCACGCTGGCTGCAGTGCTCAAAGGGCAGACTGTAACTGAGTTCTTACACACTTCCCATACAGGGGGGAAGGGGAGGGGACATCTACATACTGCTGGGTCTCCTGGCAGCTGTTTTTCCAGTGCACAAATGGGCCACTTAATGGCTCACTGCCCTAATCAGAAAAGGAGAGCTATGCCTGGAATTTGTCCCCGTTGTAAAAAGGGGAAGCATTGGGCTAAGAATTGCAGATCTACTTTGAATGACTCTGGCTGCCCAATTTCAGGAAACTGGCAGAGAGACAGCCCCTGGCCCCATGAAATAAATTTGGAGCGGCTCCTTCCTTCCCCCAACCTCAACCTATCCCCCAACAACCCGCAGCAACAATCAGTTTCTAGTCTCCTCCGAGCAACACCAGGGAGTGCAGGACTGGACCTCTGTTCCTCCACCTGCGCAGTACTGACTCAGGAAATGGGAGTGCAGGCCCTCCCTACAGGAGTCATTGGCCCCCTTCTGAGGGAATCTGTTGGCTTAGTGTTAGGCCGCAGCAGCTCTGCACTGAGGGGCCTACATATTATTCCAGGAGTGATAGATCAGGACTATACTGGAGAAATAAAAATCATTGCTTCAGCGCCTACTAGTGTTATCTCTATCTCTGCAGCACAAAGAATTGCTCAGCTCATCCTTGTTCCTTTAATTTCAGTTGGTGCCTCAGCCACTACAAACCCTAAGGGAGAAAGGAGTTTTGGGTCTTCAGACATATTTTGGGTTCAAAACATAAAACGGGAATGGCCTGAGCTTACAATTTATATACGAGAAAAGCCCTTCCAAGGCCTATTAGATACAGGAGCAGATGTGTCTGTGATAGCCAAGAGACATTGGCCTTCCCACTGTCCCCTTACTGCATCTCTCACATCCTTACGGGGGATTAGCCATGCCACAGATCCCCAACAAAGCAGTGCCATCCTTAACTGGAGAGATGGTGAGGGCCAATCTGGGACTTTCCAACCTTAAGTATTGGATCATTTGCCCATAAATTTGTGGGGGAGGGATATTATGGAAAAGATGGGAATTAATTTGATTAGCCCTAGTGACATAATAACTCGACAACTCTTAAGTCAAGGGCTACTGCCTTTAGGAGGATTGGGAATTCATCAATAAGGAATTTGAGAACCCATTCAACCCCAGCCCCGACCTCTTAGACAAGGGGTAGGATATTTTTAATGGGGGATGTTGCTCATCCTACCCCTCACGCGATCCTATCACATGATTATCATAGACTCCAGTGTGGGTGGATCAGTGGCCCTTATCAATTGAAAAGATGATTGTCACCCAATAGCTGGTGCAGGAACAGCTGGACTTGGGCCACATTGCTCCTTCTACTTCCCCATGGAATTCACCTATTTTTGTTATTAAAACGAAATCTGGTAAATGGAGACTTCTTCAGGATCTCCGATGAGAAAATGCCACAATGGAACTTATGGGAGAGTTACAACCAGGTTTGCCCTCTCCTATGGAAATTCCTCAAAACATATACAAAATAATAATTGACTTAAAGGATTGTTTTTATACCATACCGCTTGCTCCTCAAGATTACAAACGCTTTGCATTTAGTGTCCCTTCAACTAATTTTAAAGAACCCATGAAACGATACCATTGGCTAGTGTTGCCCCAAGGCATGGCAAATAGCCCTACCTTAGGCCAAAGCTTTGTAGCGCGGACTGTCTCTTCTACTCGCAAAAATTTTCCTTCTGTTTATATTATTCATTATATGGATGATATTTTATTAGCTCATCTAAACCCTGCAGTAGTATGCCAAGCTTTTGGACAATTAAAACAAGATCTCACCTCTTTGGGGTTAATAATAGCTAGTGAAAAGGTGCAAGAGCATCCTCCGTATACTTCTCTCGGTCATGTTTTAGGTTCTTATTATTTTACTAGTCAGAAATTACAGATTAAGACCTCTCATTTGGCTGGGAATATGGCCTACTGGCAAGAGTGCTTGCCTCCTACACATGAAGCTCTCGGTTCGATTCCCCAGCACCACATATATGGAAAACGGCCAGAAGGGGCGCTGTGGCTCAGGTGGCAGAGTGCTAGCCTTGAGCGGGAAGAAGCTGGGGGTGGTGCTCAAGCCCTGAGTCCAAGGCCCAGGACTGGTAAAAAAAAAAAAAAATAGACCTCTCATTTGCATACTTTGCATGATTTTCAAAAATGTCTGGGAGATATTGGAAAACTAGTACAACCCCAAGTTTGCTTCATTTTTAAGACATCCAGGAGATATGACATAAAAACTTCTACTTAAGTGTTTAGTTCATAGGAAATGCTGCCAATATAACAGTTGAATCTATCAAAAAAAGGTTAAAAAGCTCAAGAGGCAAGCTTAACCTGGGGAGCTATTTTGTCTCCTGGAGTGTTAACTATTTTTAGGACTTCATTTCTCTGAATCACATAACTTTCACCTAAAGAGAGAATTTAGAGTAAATGAATTATACTTTTCTATAGACTTGGAGAGTTGATTTCTTGAATACTTTGATTTTCTTCATATGTTACCATTAGAAGTATAGTTTGTGTTCTGGCTTTCTAGATTCCCAGAGCAATGATTTCTACTCTTGACATAAATTTTCTTCACCAATGAAAGTATTTTTAAAAGACTTAGGCATCATCCTTACTGGGGTGAGGTGGAATCTCAATGCTGTTTTGATTTGCATTTCTTTTATGGCCAGTGATATAGAGCAATTTTCATATGTCTCTTGGCCATTCTTATTTCTTCATCAGAGAAGTCTCTTTTTAAGTTTTTAGCAAACTTGTTGAGGGGGCTGTTGGTTCTTTTCAGGTTTGTTTTGGAGGAATTTAATTTATTTAGTTCTGCATATATTTTAGATATGAGGCCTTTGTCTGTTGTATGACCTGTAAAGATCTCTCAATCTGTGGGCTTTCTGTGTAACTTGCAAGCAATATTCTTTGCCTTGAGGAAGCTCTGCAGTCTGATGCAGTCCCATTTGTCCATCCTTAATTTGATTTGTAGCATTTCTGGGTCTTTGTTAAGAAAGTTTCTTCCTGTGCCAAGAAGCTCAAGTCTTTCTCCTACTCCTTCTTTTAGTGTTTTCAGGGTATCTGATTTTATTTCGAGGTCTTTGATACATTTGGAATTAATTTTGGTGCAGGTTGATATATAAGGACCTAGTTTTAGTTTGTTGCATGTGTTGAACCAGTTTTGCAAGCATCATTTGCTAAAGAGGCTATCTTTCTTCCATCCTATTTTTTTAGCTCCTTTATCAAAGATTATGTAAGCATAGTTCTGTGGGTTCATTTCTGTGTCTTCAATTCTGTTCCACTGGTCTTCAGGCCTGTTCCAGGGCCAATACCTTACCCCAGTAAGAATGTCCTTTATCAAGAACACTAACAATAATAAATGTTGGAAGGGATGTGGCCAAAAGGGAATCCAACTCCATTGTTGGTGGGAATGTAAACTGGTACTGCCACTCTGGGAAGTGGTATCGAGATTCCTCGGAATGTTAAACATAGAGCTCCCCTATGACCCAGCAGCCCCCTTTGGGGCATCTATAGAAAAGACCACAAACAAGACACTAAAGCCACCAGCAGAACAATATTCATCACAGCACAATTTGTCATTGCTACAAAATGAAACCAACCCAGATGCCCCTCAATAGACGAGTGGATCAGGAAAATGTGGTACACATACACACTGGAATTTTAGTCCTCTATCAGGCAGAATGACATTGCCCCATTCATAAGGAAATGGAAGGACTTGGGAAAAATTATACTAAGTGAAGTGAGACAGACCCAAAGAAACATGGACTCTATGGTCTCCCTCATAGGAAATAATTAGCACAGATTTAGGCTAGTTACAACAGACAATCACAAAAGCCTAATAGCTATTCCCCTATGAACGCTTAAGATGATGCTAAGTGAAATGAACTCCATGTTATAGAAATGACTTTTATATCACTGTTGTAATCACTTTCAACATGCCATGTGAAACTGTAGCTTCTATTGTTGATGATCCTATTGTATCCCCTTCCTGTGCTTGTCCCTGCACTATCACTGTATCTTATATGAATACACTGGATACTCTATATACTCGTATTAGAAGTAGGGAAGTGAAAGGGAATATCAAAATTGAGAGACAAAGGATAAAAAGACAAATGACTCCAAAAGCAATACTTGCAAAACCATTTGGTGTAAACCAACTGAAGAACTCATGGGGGGAGAGGGAAAGGTGGAGGGGGAGGGGGGAATGAGGACAGAGGTAACAAAAACAGTACAAAAAATGTACCCAAGGCTTAACGTATGAAACTGTAACCTCTCTGTACCTCACCTTGACAATAAAAAAGAAAAAAAATACTTAGGCATCAGAGGAAGCAATTCCTGCTTCTTTATACATTAAAATATTTAACAGTAAAATTTGCATTGTTTTTGCCAATACATGCCTATGATTTCAATAAATGTGGTATTTAAATGTTTTTTTTATTCTACTGTACAAAGATTGCCTTAAAAGTGATCATTTATATAAAGTCAACAAGTCAAAGAACAACCCAGAAGCAAGTCTGCTTTCTGATTAAGAAACATATCTTTTGTAATTACATAGCCAAAAGAAACAAGGAAATTATATCTCTGGACTATTTTTGGTTGGTCAGAAGCAAAATTTGTATTTGGAATTGATGTTTTCTTGATGATTAGGCCTCAAGGTTTAATTCATGTGCTGTTGTAAGATAAATTGGTAGTCACGTGAATTTTCTAAGGAAAGGTAATGTTTACTTCAATTTTTAAATTTAATCATATAATATACTTTAGGGCTACAATGACAAAACATTTTAATACAATGTAGAAAAGATCATATTTTATCTTATGCTCTTGAAAACCAACAAACGGTACATATTATCTATAAAATACTGAAATTCGTCAACTTGGTTTCAAACGGAAAATAGTTATTAATTTGCATTATAACATTGCATGAGCTTGAATTAATCTAAACTGGATTTCTTCAGAATGGCACAAGCCCAATGAGACTTCTTGCTTTGATTATGCTTCTTTTAAAAATTATAATAATTACTAACACTTATAGAGAATCGTTAATCATCCACATACCAATATAAATACTTTATCTGTATTAACTCATCGTACCTTCACAACAAATTGTGTCCTCACAAGAAGCTTATTTTTCAGATGAGAAAACTGAAGTGCATAGATATATGTGTTTGGCTCAAAACAGAAACACTCTCAGTGTCAGGACCGAAATTTAAATCCAGAGTCTGTGCCTCCAATTCCTCTCTGAGTGATCTCAACATTCCACATGGAATATCATAGCCTTTTACCTATCTCAAATTTTCTTTCCTCAAGGCTTGTTAACACTCAGACAAGAAATATATTCAGATTTATCTTCGTAGAATGAAGTATGAGGTAGGAAAAGACATTGTACTTAACTTGAAAATAATCCTACAAAGCCTATATTTCAAAACATAAATATGAATTGCCAATACTACCAATCAGCTTCAGCTCCAGATGGCCTGCTGAATGTGCAAATTAGGATCTGAGCCCAGATTCCATGTAAAAGGAAGCAGGAGATTTGAGATGTTGTCCATTTTAGCTACTGTATAGGCTTGACATCTTGAACATGCCTAATTCAAAATTCTGAAATTTAAAATACTTCAAAATCCAAAGGCTTTTGAACATAATCTGTATAAGTTTTGGCCCTAAACATTTCAGAGAAGGTATACTTAATGGTATATGTATGTGTTTGTGTGTGAAAAGTTTAAATAAATATGTTTTTTTCATTTAAGTATTTGAGAAATCATAATGTTTCTTTACTGTGTATTCTAGTCTCTGTGCTTTCTTCGCTCCTTCAGGACAACTATGGATTTCTCAGACAAAGGAATAAAGTTCATTATTTAGATTCACATTTTATATACCTAATTATATTGTATGTGCAGTGCCATTTCCAGATAGATTCTGGTAGCTTTCTGATTAAAAACATTTTTTAATCCCAGCTATATAAATAGCACTACTAAACAGCAATGCCATATTGATAGATGAGCAGACCTGGATCTGCACTTGACCAAAGGAAAAAGTCTAAATATGTCTTTAGTATGAAGCTTAAAAATCATGATGCCCCAAAGCATCTGTTGTGCTCTGCGTCTCAACAACCCAAACGCAAAGCAATCCGGATCTCAGTAGTCCAGATATCAATTGTCCCAATATTTATAATGAGAATAAAATCTTAGTTTTTGGGCTGAACACTTAACTTGTCTGATAGAATTTAAGCTACTCTTAATCACAATCTATCTGGTCCTTAATGTTGCTCCATATCAAGAAAAGTAGATTCAATTGCTGTTATTACAAGGTTTTTTTTTTTTGGTTGAGTCTTGCTTCGGCTATATCTACCACCCCAAACTATAATTCTTGGCCTGTCAACTATTGCATTAACAATTGTCTCATAATTAAAATTCTCTGTTCAGTGTCCCATTTATTTAGAATAAGACTATTCAGCCAAGTTAATTTCTACTTTCAATAACCTAACTTGTCTGTATGACAAAGAATTTTTTTGGTTCATCTAAGATACAAATATTTATATATGTATACAAAATGCGTGCATATGTATATATATATGTACATATATATTTATGTCTAGAAAGTTACTAAAGAATAACTCCTCTCTTCTCAGCCTCTTATAATCACGAGAGTAGTCTATCCCTCTTTATCTGAGGCACATATTAAAAGACTTTTGTTTAATAATAATTACTTATTTATTGTCAAAGTGATGTACATAGGGGTTATAGTTTCATACATTAGGCCATGGGTACATTTCTTGTACTATTTGTTACCTCCTCCCTCATTCCCCTCTCCCCAAATGGTTTTGCAAGTATTGCTTTGGGAGTTGTTTGTCTTTTTATCCTTTGTCTCTCGATTTTCATATTCCCTTTCCCTTCCCTAGTTCTAATACCGGTTACTTGAAGCAACAAAAACAAAGAACTGCATATATACTCTCTTTTCCTATATAGGCAAATATAAATACAATGTCTTTTTCCTCTATATTTTTTCTTTTTTGTTGTCAAAGTGATGTACAGAGAGGTTACAGTTTCATATGTTAGGCCTTGGGTACATTTCTTGTACTGTTTTTGTTACCTCCTTCCTCATTCCCCCTCTTCCCTCCCCCTTTCCCTCTCTCCCCATGAGTTGTTCAGTTGGTTTACACCAAATGGTTTTGCAAGTATTGCTTTTGTAGTTGTTTGTCTTTTTATCCTTTGTCTCTCGATTTTGATATTCCCTTTCACTTTCCTAGTTCTAATACCAGTATATACAGGTTCCAATGTACTCAGATAAGTTACAGTGGTAGTGAGGGTACAACCACAGGAAGGGGATACAAGAGTATCATCAACAATAGAAGCTACGGTTTCACATGGCATGTTGAAAGTGCTTACAACGGCGGTATATCACTCATTTCCATAACATGGAGATCATTTCACTTAGCATAATCTTATGTGTTTGTAAGGGCATAGCTATTTGGCTCTTGTGATCCTCTGCTGTGACTAGCCTATACCTGGGCTAATTATTCCCTATGAGGGAAACCATAGAGTCCATATTTCTTTGGGTCTGGCTCACTTCACTTAGTATAATTTTTTCCAAGTCCTTCCATTTCCTTACGAATGGGGCAAGTCATTCTGCCTGATAGAGGCATAAAATCCCATTGTGTATGTATGTGTCTCACGTTTTCCTGATCCATTTGTCTACTGAGTGGCATCTGGGTTTGTTCCATATTTGAGCTATGACAAATTGTGCTACGATGGACATTGTTGTGCTGGTGGCCTTAGTGTGTTCTTGTTTGTGGTCTTTTGGGTAGATGCCCCAAAGTGGGGCTGCTGGGTCATCAGGGAGCCCTATATTTAGCTTTCTGATCATTGCACTGTCACTATAAATTTGTAGTTTGAAGCATAACAGCAAAATAAGCCCATATTTTTCCTTCTTTGCAATTTCATGGAGAGAAGATTTGTTCTTACCAGAAATGTAACAACTTCAATGTGTAGATTTTTCCCTCTGTCCTTCTCCACACACACACACACACACACACACACACACACACACACACACACACACACGCTAAATGCCATTCCCAATTCTAGAAGAAAATAACATGAAGAAACTATCATTTTCTGTTTGGTGTATGTCAGTAAGAATAATACCTTGAAAATTCAACTGTGTTGCAGAACTTGTCATAATTGCATTTTTTAATGCAGAATAATATTGTGTTATATGTACATATTGCATTTTTTCATTAATTGAGGAACATTTGGATTATGTTTTGGGCACTGAATAATGTTTCTATGACAAGGTATATGCAAATATCACTTGTCATCCCTGCTTTCTATTTCTTGGGATTGTATAATCAAAACTAGAATAATAAGATTTTAGATAGTAATCATTTGTAATTTTTGAGGGATTGCCACATGTTTAGAACAACTGCAAGATTTGATATTCTCACATGGTATATATCCTCTCCAACATTTATAATTTGCTTTTGTTTTGATATCAACCCAGTTAGATATGAAGTAGTATACAGGCTTAAGTATCTGATTAATAATCTCTAATATCTAATGATACATAATATATTTGTATTTATTTACTGTCATTTTGTATATCTTGTTTAGAGAAGTATCTGTTCAAGTCATTTGGAAATTTTATAATCATTTTAGTTGGGTTTTTTTGCTGTTGATGTTTTTTGTTAAATTCTAGGAAGTCTATATATATTCTATGTGTTCATAGATGTTCAGATGTATGCTTTGAAAATATTTTTACCCATTCTGTAGATTATAGGTAGTATCTTTCAATCCAAAACAGTTTTTAATTTTAATAAAATTCAGTTTATCTATTTTGTCTTTGTTACCTATGTGTTATTCTCATCCCAAAATTTTATTTCCAAGTTAAATGTCACCAAAATTTTCCTTAACTTTTTTTGAGAATTTTTGGTCTTCCATATATGTCTCTGATTTATCTTTAGTCAATTTTTATACATAGAATAAGATAAAGGCTGAAATTCATTCTTTTGCATATAGCTGTTTAATTTTTCCTTTACTGGTTTTGAAAAGATTCTCTTTTCTCTTTTGAGTGATCTTGACATCTTTGTCAAAAATCATTTGGTCATTTATAAGGATGTATTTCAGTGTTCTTTATTTTATGCCATTGCTGTATATCTCCTTCTTTATTCAATTACCGTACTGTGCTGATTACTGGATTAATCTGAGTTAATTCCTTTTTTTCTTTTTTTCTCCTTCTATGTCCCTTGAGATTCCATCTGAATTTCAATTTGGAATGTTTTTCCTTCTACAGAAAGCATTTTGTGAGACTGTTATATGTATATTTAGCCTTTCTTTTCCTCTCCAACATGGCTTATCACTTTGTAGAAGAGGCCTTCTGGTAGTACATTGCAGCAGCTAAAACAGAGATTTGTATATGTCAGAAATGAAAATTTAACAGGGGGCAATTCAGTATATAACCAGTAGAATGGCTATCATAAAATATGCAAATTATCAAGTGTTACAGCACATAAAACAACATTTACTTATATACACTAAAAGTGGCAATATAAAGTGTTACATGCATTTTCCAAGTATACAATAAAAAACTAAACATATACACATCTAGACCTAGAAATTCTAGTCTTGAGCAATTATCCACCAGAATATTATGTTTTTCAAAAGATGTAGACAAGAGTAGTCAAAGCTGTACTATTTAGAAAAAAATCTTTAAAATACCTTAGTATCTGTAGAGTGTAGAATAGGTCAATAGATTATAGTTTAGTCATTGAATTCAATACACCAGAGCAACAGGAAGAATGTAAAAATATACCTAACAATATAAACGAATCTCAAAATCATGAGAAAAACTAAACACAGAGTAGATACTACGTTATTTCTTTGCACTGAGTTCAAGAACAAGTAAAATGACTTTGAATTTAGAGTCAGTGGAGTTGTTTTGTTTGAATGTAGTACCTAAAATTCATGTGTTGGAAATTTTATTCCCTATACAACTAATCTTGCAGAAGAAGTCTCTAGCTCTTTGTCCTTCTACCATGAGATTATACAGCAGGAATTTTGGATTCTCTAATAGATGTGGCCTCCTGATCTTGAACAATAGACAAATGTTAGCACTCCTTAATTCCCATTAATGATAAACTGTGATGTCTAGCTCCTCTTCACTTACCCTCATCTCACAGTGGCACTCTATACCTTGCATTTGAGCATTTATTTGACCATAGTTTTGGAGTCTGCTGTCTTTCTGTTATAAATTGTTATTTTTTAAAAAAATATTTCTCAAACATTGTAAAAGTATATGAAGAAGTAGCGTGTTTCTTTCTTGTGCCAGTTATTTCCCATAATTACATGTGAAAATTGAACTTGTATTGAAAGAACTCTTTTTTCATTTATATTCAGTTCTAACACTAGGCTTGTTGAATTAAACATTTAAATGAATGAAAGACCTGTAACTCTTTTGTGACCTGTGGTAATTTTATGTGTAATTTCTTCATTAATTTTTTTATAATACCATTAGAATGAAGGAAATGTTGATTCTAGAAAGTCATGGGATAGATTATTTAGAAGAGGTAGATTTTTAAATGCTTAATAATTATACTGTTTTGGTAACAACTTATTTGGCCTGTAAACACTTCAGTCTATAGGACTAGCTATTCCTGGAGACTTAGCTCAAATTTTTGTTATGGAAATCAACCAAAAATTAAGATTTATTTTACATAAATTTGTTTTACAGCCACATTTTTAGAAACACATCTGTTCTTTAAAGAGAAAAGTTATTACTTATAATGGTAGGTTGCTCTATACATTATGAATGACATTCTTCCTCTTGTGTTTAATGAACTTTCTCTTTATTTGCTTGCCAATTAGATGTAGATACCAGTAATTTAGAATCATGGCTCCAAATCTAGTCTCATTTCTATACTCATTTCTATCCTTGGCTACATGATATTACAGTGTAAACCATTGCACTCCTTGCCAGGAAGGATAACCACAGAGCTATTCCAGTCTTTGCTATTGCTAAATTTCTCCTGTGTAAGTTTTGGTTGGTTGGCTGGGAGCCATCTGTACTGTATTTTCCTGGCTACCATCAACTTTTCCATCTGTTAGTATTTAACACTTCCCAGGTATGAAATCATAAGCTAAATAACTCTCTGAAGTCTGTGGCTATTTATGGGGATGCAAAGACAAAAATGATCCACATTTTAATTAAAACAAGAAAAACCATAAATGGAAATATAGTAAGAATTTCACTATAGGCAAATAGATAAGTTTTCTATTGCAAATTATTTTCCTCCTTCACCTGAAATTTAGTAGTACTTCAGTAATAACAACAGACTTTTTGGTCATCTCTCAGTATTTGTGGTGTGTGTGTGTGTGTGTGTGTGTGTGTGTGTGTGTGTGTGTGTGCTGTATTTTATTTTTCCATAAAGTTTTAGCTCTCCTTGGGGTAGAGAAAAAAATCATGAAAGTTAAAATTGGTAGTAGTGCTTACTATGACTTTTAGAAACAGCCCATATGTTCTACAGCAGTCCTTTTCAAACTCTAAGTTGAAAAATATTAGTGGGTTATAAAATCAATTTAGTAGAAAACCAGTAATTAATTCAAAATTATAATAAGATATAATAGAGTTGAAAACTCCATTGTGCATAACATGCAGTTAGTGTATCTATTTGTAAATCTTACTTTCATATTTATACTTTTATGTACACTAAGGTTATAATGTGAAACATGTTTCATCCTGTGTTAAGGTTTAAAAATATTGAAGTCTTACAATTTAGATATAGAATAAAAACTATTGTCTGCCCTGCCCTTTATAATCTTGTCAAAATAAATGATGAGGCAATTTCTTCTGATTTGAGAGGACTCTAAACCCACTAGCATTAGTGCATTAAAATGAATTATACATTTTCTTTTGAAGATGCTTGCCAAAAATAACAATATATAATATTATGATTTCTGTAAGTGAATTGCCCCAATTAATTTACACAATAGGGTTATATAATAATAGTGGTATATCTGAGTATACAGATAAGTCTCAAGTCATTTTTCTAGGTTAACTGTCCAGTTTGCAAATAAATAGAAAGTAGTTAAATTTAGATTTCTGGAAGGATTTTTGAACACCTGAGGATTTCCACTGTAGAAACCATCTTAAAGCACAAAGTTTTCCTTCCTTCCCCAACTCCTTCTTGTCACACAGCTTGTTATTTATGGTTACTGTGAAGTTACTCCTCCAAATCCATAGTTCCTGAAGGGCCTGGGTCTTGCTTAGAAACCTGTGATATTCATTTGAATCCTCTCTTACATGACACTGGTGCAGTTACTCATGGCACAATTCAAGTTATTTTGGTATTCTGTTATTTTTGTTTCAATGAGAAAATTTAGGAGGTTATTTGATGACTCATTTGTTTTCGACATCTATGACTTGAAACCAGTCAGGTTTGTCTCATCTGCAGAGCCTGTGCTTGTGTCCAACTCTCTATGACCTGTCGTTTCTCACCCTCCATTCGAGATTATAAGCTCCCAGGCTTCCAGATACATACACCTTCCAAACCAACCACTGGTTTCACTCAAATTAAGAAACGTGCTTTAATCTTTCTCTTTGTGATACCAGATTAAAATAGTGAGTAAAATTTTCACTTTTTTTAAAAATGTAAGCTTGCTATTTTATAGAAATGGTTTGAGATATATGATCATGATTACAGCAAGGTGGCAACTGTACTGTTTGTTTTTGACAAAACAAAGGTGACATTTGAATGGCAGAACCATTTGTTTACTAGCCTTGTTTATCCAGAGAATCAGAAGGAGTACAGGTCTATCTATATGCACCAAATAAATAGTCCACGGAAATATCAATTCATTTTATACTGCTTCAGTGGTTAATGTTGTTTGCCACTTGATTGATCCAGCTATATTCATCAGAATTAATTAGAAAAGTGTCTGTAATTAAAGGATTTAAAAATCCTATGAGTATGCTGCTACATAAAGCTTAAATTACTCAAGAAATACTCTATTGTTTGTTTTGCTTTATTGTTTTATTAGACCAATTTTTACTCATAAAATGGGTACATATTTGATAAACAACAATGAGTCTATTAGTGTGGTAAATACAATAATGTAAACACCACGGATTGCATTTGTAATGACAATCAATTTTCTTCTCTAATTACATTAATTATAGCGTTTTATACCTTTGCAATTTTACTCAATTAGCTTCATGTTATATTTCAATAAAACACTTTTACCACTGCCATAAATCTTAGGAAGACGAAGTTGTGGAGATAGTGGCAAGTGAAGATTGATCTGTAGTTTGTAATTCAGTGGGAAATCATGTTTTCTTATTGATTAGTAAAAAAGTCATTAATTTATGGAAACTGCTTAGAGATTTTGGCAAGTTTAGAATTTATTTCAAAATCATTGTCAATCCTAGTTACATCTTTCCTTGGCGACACACACACACACACACACACAGACAACAGACACACACACACATACACACACACACACACACAGAGAGACAGAATGTAAATTAGAATTTTAAAATTGCAAAATAATTCTGTGTTGCAGTTTTTAAAGAGTAGAATGAACAATGTATGTAAGGTTATATCAAGGTTAGTAGCAACCTGACTATTACCAGGCCACCATCCGGTTGCGTAATTGGTTTCCGACAGTAATCTTCATTCTCTCAGAAATTTAACTGACAGAAAACGTGTAGCTATTCCATGTAAAAGCAGATGGCTTGCAATAAGAATAAAAGTAGCAAGTGAAAAAAGGCCCAGAGTAAGTTTTTCCTTACTTTCAAAATAGAATTATTCTAAAGGCACAGTCTGGATTTTAGGCATTAAGATATCATAAAATGGAGTCTAGAACTAGTTAGTTAAAGGAAACAAGGATTCGTGAGTAGGAATCTCACAATTTTTCATTTAGATTATGGTACAAGATTTCCTTTCAGACATGTGTTACATGTAATGGAGGTTTTGTCTACAACTAGATATCAAATGTGTGTTTTGTTTACCTTATCTCCGGGCTCTGAAGTATCTGTGACTAATTATGTATGTGACAAATTGAATATAAACAACTCATCATTTTTGCTTTTACTTTTTTAAATTCTGAAACTGTTGGATTGGTATAGTTTATGTAATAACAGAGAGCTTCAGAGCTTTTACCTGGGGGTGGGAGATTTGAACCCGAGAAATGTAACATTTATGATAAAGACAGAAACCTAGTGTTACTATTATGAAATTTTTATTTCTACGGTGACCATGATGTCATTAGTGCCTGCATGCTTAAATGCAGATGCAGCGATATAGATAATATTTTAGGATATGAAAAGCTGAATCTTAGTTGGTACTAAAGGAAAAATGTAGTTTAGAGTTTGTTTTATTCAAAAGAAAAGCATAGATTAAAAAAATATAGTTAACTATGACATAAGCATAAAGGAGATTTGAAATGTAGTAGAGATACAGCTATTCATATGGCATAACTTTTTATGAATGAATGGGTTTTTTAACTGTAATGTAAAATACTAATCACAGACAAATGAAAGTACTATGAAGACATCCATTATGTGAACTTATGGTAACAACTAGGATATTAATACTATTAACAAAAAAGTGACTGTATAGAGTTTGAAACCTGGACAGCACACCTGAAAATGACATTAAAATGTAACAATGATGTTAGCTATGATTGTGAAACTCTTCACATGCTACTCTGAGGAGGATATGACATCATTTTTGTGATATTACTCAAAAAAGTACCCAAATGAAAAATGCGCAGAAAATTAAGAGACATTTAAAATAACTGGCTTATGTTCATGTAAAATTTTTGTAAGTTCTAAGGAACTGTTGCAAAGACAGAAAATTAAAGTAATAATGAAAAAAATAATAAAATAACAACTTACCTAGAATTTAATCCATGAATATTGTTATGTTATTTTAAAGGTCATTATTAAGACACTGGCATATTGACCATAAAACTGAACAATGGAACTTTAACAGCTCTCTGTAACCATTTGGGAATTTTCTTAAGTCTCAGGTGTTAAAATTGAAATTATCAAAACATTATTAAGAAAATATTAAGGACAGAATTCATGGAGATGGACAAGATAAGAGAGACACATAGGTAACTACAAGCTAATGGAGATAATTGGCTATTAAAATGGTTCTTAAATGTAGTGATGTTTTACAGTTGTATAGTTCATTGTGTACCAGCATAACCCTCTAAATTTTGTATGCTGTTTTATTTACTTTTGAATATTTTTAGAATTTTTAAAATTTAATTTGTCAAGGTGATGTAAAGAGAGGTTACAGTTACATGTAGTGAATACATTTCTTGTCATACTTGTTACCCCTGCCCTCATTTTTCCCACCTTCTTTTCCTCCTGTCCCCCCAAAGTTGTAGAGTTAATTTCCAACATACTGTCCTGTGAGTATCACTGTTGCATTGGTTTGTCCTTTATCATTTATCTCACCATTTTGATATTTCCTTCCCTTCCCTAATTAAGTTAAATATATATACAATACCCAGAGTAACAAAAATAAATGCAGTGACAACAAGGGATAAAAACATAGGAAAGAAAAATTTAAAAAAAGAAAGAATTTCACATACTACATTAAAAATAACAATAATAATGAAAAAACTCTTTTTTCATATCTTGAAATTCATTTTGGTTAGCTTTGTCTTACATGATCATATGTACACAGCTATTGAGCTATTGTGATCCTCTGCTAGGATTATCCTAGACACATACTAATTATACTCTATGTATCCTATCAGATATGAGACACTTAAAAATCAAGTATGTAAAAGTTTAGATGCAAGTATTACTAGAAAAATCATTTAAAGCTTCTTACAATGATATTTATTTTATTATTTTCCAGAGCAACATCCCAAAACTTCAAAATAGAAATAGAGAGAAAATTAGTAATTTATTTCAAATTCCTGATTATAACAGAGGCTGACTTTCTAATCAACTTGTTCAACCACTCTGGAAAGTGGCATAGAGGTTTCTCAGAAAGCTAAACATAGAGCTCTATGACCCAGCAGCAGCCCAATTTGGGGCATCTACTCAAAAGATTACAAGCAAGACCACACTAAAACCACCAGCACAACAATGTGCATCGTAGCACAATTTGTCATTGCTAACATATGGAACCAACCCAGATGCCCCTCAACAGTTGAGTGGGTCAGGAAAATGTGGTGCATATCCACAATAGAATTCTATGACTCCATCAGAAAGAATGACATTCCCCCATTCACAAGGAAATGGAAGGACTTGGAAAAAAGTATACTAAGTGAAGTGAGCCAAACCCAAAGAAACATAGACTCTGTGGTTTCCCTCATAGGGAATAATTAGTACATGTTTAGGCTAGTCATAGCAGAAGATCACAATAGCCCAATGTCTATGTCCTTATGAACACACAAGATGGTGCTAAGTGAAATGAACTCCATGTTATAGAAACAAATGTTATATAATTATTGTAATTATTTTCAACATGCCATGTTTAACCATACCTTTTTCTTGTTCCTCTCGTATTCTTTTCCTGTGGTTGTACCCCCTCTATCACTGTATCTCATCTGAATACCCTGGATACTGTATATAAGTGTATATAAGTGAACTAGGGAAGGGAAAGGGAATATCAAAATTGAGAGACAATGGATAGAAAGACAAATGATTTCAAAAGCAATACTTACAAAACCATTTGGTGTAAGCCAATTATATAATTCATGTGGGTGGGGAGAGGAAAAGGGGGAGGGCTAGGAAGAGGGGGGGAGGAGGAATGAGGGAGGGGGTAACAAGTTGAACAAGAAATGTACTCATGGCCTTACATATAAAACTGTAACCCCACTGTACATCACTTTGACATTAAAGGAAAAAAAGAAAGGAAAAAGAAAACAATACAAAGTCACACACAAACTATCTGTACTGATTAAAGCAGTGAAGAACCGAGGCATTAGAAATATCATAATTTTTTGTGATTTGTAGCTACAGAATACAATAGACTGAAGTGGGGGAAATTGTGCTGTAGAGATTGATGTTTTATTCCAGTTAATGAATCCAAAGTGTATATATATATATATATATATATATATATATATATATATATATATATATATATACTCTACCAGTCATATGGATAAAATGCCTATTAAATATTTTGTTGCACTGAATGTTTTTATTTACAATTTATTCTCATTTTCCTACACTATTTCTTCATTCCATTCTTAGTGCTGCAGGAAGGGAATGGCTTTGCTATTGTTATCTTTCACAGTGAATATGTAACCATTTTCTTGTTGAGCTCTAATCTGTTCTCTCAGGGAGGTGTGAATGTCTTACTCACATATGCAAGGCAAAGAAGCAAACCTGTAAAAAGTCCATACTCTAAGGGGAAAAAAAACATATTGTAGGCTCTAATAACAGCCAGAAAATTCGTAGAGCAAATGCAATGGAATTGCTTGGTGACTAAGAGAGGGACTTTTAGGCTCTTCTCTTCTCATTATTCCTCAGTAAAGAAATTCAAAAAACTTCAATGAAGGCAAGGAGTTAGAGAAAACAATGAATAACCTACCATGCCTGTCTTCTTTTGCCTTCCTGGACAAGAAGCCTGGCTCTCTAGTATGAAAAGACAGGCTGTCACACAATACTGTGTCATTAATTCATGGTAATTGTGGTAGCAAGTGAAAACAAGTGGGCAAGGAATTCTTTTGGTGTGAAAGAACATCATCTCTCCTTCCTACACTTCCCTAGCTGGTCCAAGGTTTGGTCAGGATAAGGGCCTCCTGTGTGGTCAGTATTTTGTGAATCTTTTTGGTGAGTTATTTTGAGAAGCCACTATATTGTGGTGTTAGCTGGTTGCTTCATTAGAAGGTCATTGTTTATGGTTTAATGTTTTAAATGCTTCATGGCAAGTAATTCTTCCAATAGATAAATGAAACTTGCCTAGCTTGATCATATGCCTGCCAGCACTATTATTTTCCTATTGTTATCTGACTACAGCTATCAACTATATAGACATTAGAGTGATGAAAATGAGACTGGTTGACATAAAGCTGAAATCTAGCTGACTAAGAGCTCTGTAAATCTTTGTCTTATAAATACTTCTATCCTTGACAAAGTATTGAGAGTAGAGACAAAATGAGAATAACTCTTTGTACTTCACTGACAGTACAAAGTTATTCAACGTCAAGTGGGAAAATGCAACATTTCCATAGAAAAAATAGATTTTTATATTTCTAGGCAGATGTGGTATGAGTTACAACTACATCTCATTCATCATTTACAGAGTTCAATGTTTAATAGTGCAAACATAAATTATCTTATGCATAAAATATTTGTTAACTGAATGATGAAAAATATTCTAGATTAATATTATTGAAAGTTATTATTCAATACATTTTAGCTACACTTTAAAATTCTTAGTGGTTCCTTGATTCAAAATTTCCCTAAGTCAAAAATCTGGTGACCATGAGGGTTAGGGAAAAGGTACAGAAGGCAAATAGTAATTCATATTTCAAAAAATATTACAGTTACAGTCTCTCCCTGCTCTCCCTGCTCTCCCTTCTCTCCCTTCTCTCCCTTCTCTCCCTTCTCTCCCTTCTCTCCCCTCTCTCTTCTCTCTCTTCTCTCTCTCCTTTCTCTCCGGCAATGGATCATCTGGGCCACAGGCCAGCAGTTCGGTAATAAACTTTCTCTCCTGCCTGAAAAAAAAAATTACAGTTACAAGTGTACTTAATGTATAAGAAGGTTTTGAAGAGCAGATTCTGGTTTTGCTACATTTTCTCCAATGCCCTAGTTTTCCCCAATTACTACTCAGCACCTATTTCCTTAAAAATATCAGTTTGTTCCCACATATGGCCATGGATTTTCTACTGCATCATTCAAAATGGCCCAAACTACAATGTTCCTCAATGCCCAGGGATGGAATGGCAAAAGCTCTTTTTGTAGCATACCATTCTTTGATACATAATGTTACTTGCAAGCCTTCCCATGCCTGATGGATACCTCAACCACATAACAGTGTCATTACTGTTAATTTTTAGTGAATTTCCCAGATCAATATTTATTATTGATGTTTTGTTGTCATTGGCATTTTTTCTTATCTCTAGCATGTATATAGTCTCACAGGTTTCTCTCCATGTCTCTTACTCATTTATTAACTGGTAAAACAGAAGTTTCTTTCTGTATCTGGAACCTAGTGTTAATAACCATTTCAGAAATACAATTAAGAGACTACTGTAGATATGATTATCAGTTAGATATAGGGAAGGAAATGAAACCTTAGGAAATTCTTATGTACACAGCACACTAAAATTAAGTAGGTAGAATGTAAGTTTGACTCCATCTTTTATAGGTGAGTGATTTTGCATAAGTTGGCTCCCATCTGAACTCTTGATCTTATGAAATGGGTTAGTGATCATATCAATTTTTTGAGTTTTTATACACATAAAAATAGTTCATGTAAATAAACTCCTTTGCAAGTGATACTTTTCTGGGACAATATTTGCTGTGGTGATGACAATGATTTATATGATACCCTAGAGCTAAAATGATGGTTATGTTAGACTTGGGCAACAGTTTCCCTGTTGTTTTGATAGTATTCTGTTTATCTATTTTAATCCCCCATGACTACCATAGTGCCTTAAAACATCAACAACAAGCATTTGCATTATTCATGAATCGGCAATTTGGGATTGTATTGGGAATGTATGAAGTCTGATGGCTCAAGTCATATGAAGTGTCATTCATATATTTAACATTTGTGCAGAGAGACAGAAGAGAGGCAGAGAGACTGAGTCAAATATAGAAAAAAGGGAGAGAGATTGACAGAGAGACAGAGAGAGCAGAAACAGAGAGACAAAGAGATACATAGGGGGATAGAAAGAGAAAACAGAAACAAACACAGCACAAGAGATAGAAAACTAAGCACAGGCTGTATTTGCCATTTACGACTGAAGAACTTATGTATCATTACTGCCATACTCTAGTTGAGAAAAGCAAGTCACTATGACTCCTCTTCCTTTAAGATAAGTGAAGTTGATTACTACCTGCTAATGAGATAAGTCTTAAACAATATGTGGACATTCACAGGTGCTAGCACTATCATTATCACCAATGATAACTGGCATTTTTGAATGTTTAGTTCATGTTATGTACTGTGCATACTATCTAATCCTTACTCAATAGCTATAACATAAAACTGTTCTACCCATTTTCAAGATGAAATGAAAATGTTGTTCAGGGCTTTTAAATAGGTTGGCTAAATGTACAAATGGGAAGAACTGCGACTAAATTCAAAGTCAGGTTAATCACCACAATATGCATTCTTTTGCTTTGTGCCATTACATTTGCCTTTTGAGGGATTCACTGTTTATGTATGTGTGGAATGCAGTGCGATTACTAAGTGATGAACACCAGAGGAAAGTTCATTTAGTGTTGTTCTGATAGAGGAAAAATTAGACACTTTTAAATGATACTGCATTTCATGACAAGATCTTGCTACAAGGTCTTTTTATAAAGTCAGTTAATATTTGTTTAAAACCCATGACAATGAGTACTCTTTCAATAAAATCAGTTCTCAAGAATGTATAAGATATATGGTATCAGAATAAATACTCAAGGAGTTAATCTGTCACCATGAAGAATTCTTGGATGTATGTTGTTTAAAGAAACAGAAAAAATTAAAGTTAGTGGCGTAAGCTTCCTGATCTGTGCCTCAGCAGCTATGGCAAGTAGAACCTTTCACCATATGATAATTGACAGACATTATAGTTACTGTGTTCATTTATTTTGATGACTAATACCATATATTATAGTAATTATTGCCAGTGTTAATCAACTTTTGAGCTCTTCCCACCCACGTTTATAGAGAAAACAGGTTGTACCCTAATTTCATGGATTTGAAAAATAATCCCAACCTTTCACCCTTCCTATATTGCCTTGATTGACAGTGTGATGTTATTAGTTTTACTGAATAAGTACAGAGCCCTCTATTTTTCTTGGCTCTATCAGCATAGCACCATGGACAGTGGTAATTAGATGTAGGAGGCTGACAGCTATATATGGTGGTATGGAATGAATTTTCAGAGGCCTACAAAGGAGAGAAAATAAATTGCTAAAATATTATCTGTGATGCATAGGTTAAATAAAATTGGTGAAAGGACATCGGTAGAATCATTAGCCATGTTTTTAGGACATAGAATTTTTTTTTAAAAACCGGAAAAATGTAAGTAAGGTGGTTGTATATGTAGTTTGTCCATCTTTTACATCATTACTAAATGAGTTTCAACTATAGTGATGCAAAGAATGATGCCTTTAAATTAATATACTAAAATTAGTGAGATACTTAAGATGCAGGACAAATGACAATATTTTTGGGTTCATGTATTGTGTTAGTTTGTCATGTATAAATGAAACAAAGTAAAAGTCATTCATAAGCTCATTATTTTTGGTCCATGAGATCAATTAGTAAAGTCCATCTCTATAAGAATATACTTTTTCTCTTAATAGAATTCTTGATCTAATTTGGACAGAAATATTCCTAGAATAAAATTTTTGCATGCAAAAAAACCCCTAAGATACTGTGGCATCTGTATAGTCATCACAAATTTTTCATCCGTGATCTTTCATTTCTTGGAAAAGGAAAATTTATGAAGTATTTAAATTGAAAGACTGTTACTTTGTAAATTTCTCTTGCTCTGTCTTTCTCCCCTTCTAAGAAGGAAACACTTCCTTAGTGTTCTGTTTGTCAAGTGCAGGCTAAAATGGGCAATTATTCATGAGGATGACATATGTTTGCACTCTGCACAGGAAGATATTTTGATGAGCAGATGGGCATTTGGTGAACACTTAATTATCTTATAAACGTTTGTGATATTTTTCAACAAAAAGATTTCTTTTAAAGAGAACAAGGGAAATGAATTTTGTGGTTCATAATTTTAAGTGCATTACTTCATGCCAAGATTGAAGAAGCAAAAGTTGATGTTGTACCTATTTGCTGAGCCACAACTATTTATTTCAAGTCGCTTCCTATTTTGATAGAAGCTACACTCAATTTTTCTCTGTATCAATATAGCTCCAGATATGTAAACTCTTATGGTTTAGAAGTAAGGGACAGAGAATCCACATTACAGGTTCAATATTATGGAAAATTTAAAATGTGATTAAATAGCAAACAGATCTTAAATTTTCTCAAGGTTTAGGAGTTTACTAAATGAAAATTGGGGCACAGATGAGATGTTCACTAGTATATACTTTCTAGGCAAAGTCAAATATGGTGCATATGATCACTAAGACTTCATACCACAAAATGATTATATTCATAAAACCAGTGTTATTTTGATTATTTGAAGATTTCATGACATCATGATTATACTTCTATAGAATTTCGAATTTTCTCTCCAAATGTTTCATTAATGTCTATACTATCTACATCGTAAGCAAAAGAGAAGATAGGCTACTCGGTGCCAGGTCACTGAATTTTGGAGTAGGGTTAGGGGAAGGAATAGATATAGTGATTATTCTACATTTTTAGCCCAAATCTGAAATTTTCTCTGAGTATATTAATCTGCTCTGAAGATTTTTGAAACAATTTAAAATAATTTTAAATATTTTCAGTAAAAATTTGGCTAATTTACATATAGTCTTTCAAAGTATACAAATGGATAAAATTATAGCATGGTTAGCCAAGTAATTGAGCTCCAAATTTATACTCCTCCATTTTTGCTGTAAATAGGATAATCAGACATTCTTCTCCCAAATTACTTTTTCAGAGCCTAACATGGAGTTATAATTATTGTTTATCCATAATTTTTCCTGACTCATTATTAGGAGAAAAGACATAATGTTTTAATATGCTGAGATCTTCACATTTGTCATACATTACATTAAAAACTCCAAAAAAGAAAGAAAACTTTAGAATATAAACTTCTTAATGTTTCTATAAAAAGTATGAAGGGCCCAGTGAAGTGAGCTAGACCCAAAGAAACATGGACTCTATGGTCTCCCTCATAGGGAATAATTAGCACAGGTTTAGGTTAGTCACAGAAGAGGATCACAAGAGCCCAATAGTTATGCCCTAATGAACACATAAGATGATGCTAAGTGAAATGAACTCCATGTTATGGAAACGAGTGTTATATCACTGTTGTAATTACTTTCAACATGCCATGTGAAACTGTAGCTTTTTTTGTTGATGATCCTCTTGTATCCCCTTCCTGTGGTTTTAACTGCGCTATCACTGTATCCCATCTGAGTATCCTGGATACTGTATATATGGGAATTAGAACTAGGGGAGGAAAAGGGAATATCAAAATCGAGAGACAAAGGATAAAATGACCAACAACTTCAAAAGCAATACTTACAAAAACGTTTGGTGTAAGGCAACTGAATAACTCATGGGGGGAGAGGGGAAGGGGGAGGGGAGAGGGGGGTAATGAGGGAGTAGGTAAGAAATTGTATAAGAAATGTACCCACTGCCTTATGTATGAAACTGTAACACCTCTGTACATGACTTTGACAATAAATAATTATTTTAAAAATTATGAAGTGTAATTGACAGAAATGACCTATGTAAAATATCGCAAATATCTGATCATACATAACCATTAGAAATCACTTCAAAAAGCAGAGGTCAAATTAAGTACATTAATTTGGGAGAATGGATTGTTCCCTATAATAGAAAAAGTTCACACATTTTAAGAGGAAAAATATATAATAGCCCCTAGAAAAATAAGTAAGTAGTAGAGATGGATAATTTGCACAAGGTAAAATTAAAATGAATATTGGGGATTCAATTCAGTGGTAGATCACTTGCTTACCGAATGCAAGGCCCTAGGTTCTACTCTAGGACTGGATTACAAACAAGTTTAAAATGATCAATAACAATGGAAAACACATGCTACCTCGTTAATGGTAATCAAAAGATATAAATAAAAACAGTAAATGCCATATATTGGCCCATCATATCGGAGAATTTTAATCTCGCAGTAGTCAGTAGTGCTGAGGAAATTAGTGAAACTACATTGCAAGTTTAAATTTCTGAAGGAGTAATTTGAAACATGTATCAAGATTTTACAAAGCTCTTTTACTATGTAACCAAGCATTTCACTTCTAAGAATACAACTTAAGGAATGATAAGAGCTATAATCAATGAGTTATACACAGTTGTTCATAACAACATGATTCAAATTGCAAAGCACTAAATATTTGTCAATAAGAATTTGATTAAATAAAGTATGGGAGACTCATATTTTCTAGTTATGAAAAAGGTTTATAGGTGAAGGAAAATGCTCTCAATATAATACACTATATAAAATGAGTCATATAGCACATATGGCACTGTTCTAGGGGATGGGAGTTTAGCAATAATGAAAAAGAATAATCAAGAATGAATAATATAAACATACATAGTATTTATGTATGAACACAGCATATGAAATCTTATTGAACTCTATTTAACAGTGTGTGAGTAGGAGCCACAGGGAAAGAGAAAGCAATATATAGAATTTATCTGACAAATTACCATGATGATACGCTTTGTATAATTAACATACACTAAAAATGAAAAAGGAATAATAGGACAGGCTATGATGGGAGACAGGTACTCTAATGGGAGGAAGGAGGGCAAGTAGAGAGGGTGAATGAGTATGAGTATGTTTGAAGTACATTATATAAGCAGATAAATCTATGAAACCTGGTAATTGTTTCAAGAAGGGGAAAGTAGAGATGAGAGACAAAGATGGAAGAGGTCCACATTTGATCAGGGTATTTTTTATGTATCTATGGAAATATCACAATGAACACCCCCCCCCCTTGTACAACCAATAAGCAAATAAAACCTTAAAAACCTGAAGATGTGAGCTAAGTGGTAGAAACCACACCTAGCAAGCATGAAGCATTGAGTTCAAACTCCAGCATCTCCCCACCAAATAAACTTATTTAAGCAATATAAATAAAAACTGTAAAAAATAGAAGTAATTATACCAAAATGTTGACAGTAGTTCTTTCCTGGATTTGGGATTTGTACTTTCCATTATTTGTTTGAAATCTCATTAGAAAGCTTTTGAACTCTTCACATATGTTGCACACATAGTGTGATCCTCCCAATAACATTGAAGTGAGTAGTATTAAAAGTATTAGATAATGTGAATGCATTGAGAGATTAGGTGACTTATGCAAGATCTCTCCTCACAGTTCAAAATGATTATGTTTGTGTGTGTGCAGTGGGGGAGGGTGGTCCTTTAGCCTTTGTGAAGTATCTAGCTCATGGTAAATACCACATCAAGTGAGTGAAAAGATGTCTGTGCCTTTACTACTGGTTTTTTCTCTTAGTTCAAACGTATTTATACAAGCATGGTTATAATATGATCTTTTTATTGTAGCTTATAATTCTGAAGCAATTCATTGTGGTTTGTATCTTCAATACTTGGTCACTTCTGTCCACTCTTTATGGTATATTACAATGTGTTACTTGCATTCACAGAGCATTTAACTACAGCAAGAAATATCGAATGCCATTATGTTTCACCAATTTGATTTAATATTATAAAAGTAACGTTTTGGTGATTTAGGAAGCAATTACACTAAGATCAGAGACTGTCTTCTCAATGTCCAGGTCTATACAGAATTACTCAATTGGCCGTGCAATAGTCAATCTGGTAGTTTGGATATCTTAATGATTACTTGTGTATCAATCTATCAGTTTGAATGTGCTTTCATCCAATTTGATTGTTACAGGAACAAAAACACTGGATTGACTATGCCATGGTACATTATGTTAGGGTCATAGGCAATGTACTGTAAAGCATCTAACATATTGTCTTGAACATTAGGACACTTAGTAAATAAGTATGATACTGACAGTAAAAGCAAACTTAACCACATGCTCAGCAATTCTACTTTGAACGCAGAAAAGCATATATGGCACTTTTTAAAGCTCTTTAATTTACTTCTTCAAAAGTCCTGGCTGAAAGTATAATTAAATTCAAAAATTACTATTTCATTGTTTGAGGTTTTTGTTTCCTTTATTTTCTTGGAGATATGCCATATTGTTATATTTTAATTTTGTAGTACCATCCCTATGGAATATCAAATATTTCTTCTTAATCTCTTATCATGATAATATCTATAACATTCTCTACAGACCTATTTACACTATGAAACTTTTCTGCATTATTTATGTCCCAAAGCCTACTGTCAAAATGCATATGCATTTTAAGAAAAATGACACCATATTTTTGTAATTTACTGCTAAAGTATTTCATACTTACCAAAGAACACATTTTACACTAAAGTTTTTGCTTGGATGCTTGCTGAAGATGGTGGTAGCAAGGAAATCAATGTGTCACTGTTCTAATGCATTCTACATTCCATGGCAGCAATGCTCTTCCCCCTCTAGAAAGTGATAGACTGAATGATGTTCCCATTCAGGCCCATAGCTTTAGATCATACCCCTCCCCCAATGCGTCTCTATATGGAGATGGCCTTTGAAGAAAGTAATAAAGCTTAAATGAGGTCTTAAAATTGGGATCCTAATCTAGTGGACTTTTGTCCTGATGAATATGATGTGACACCAAAAATTAGTGCTACCAAGTGAGTGTAGTGGTGCACAACTCTCATCCCAGCCATGGTTAGAAGTTTAAATAGAATTGTGTTTCAGGGTAGTATGGACAAAAATTGAGACTCTATCTAAAAAATAACTAGAGTAAAAGGGTCTGGATTTATGGCTTAAGTAGTAGAGTACATGCATAGCAAGCATGCAATCATGAGTTCAAATCACAGTACCACCAAGGAAAAAAAGAAAAATAACTATAAATAATAAATGTAATTAATCACATATTTTAAATTTTCTAGAAGAAATATTAAAAAGTAAATTCATTACATGAATATATTTTATTCATTTTAACATCTACAAAGTTATCATTTCAATGTCTAATCAAGACCTATTATTAATGACATATTTGTGTCCTTTTGTGTTCTAGATGTTCAAAAAATTACATGTATTTTGCACTTACTGAATATTATAGTTTCCACCAGTTATTTCAATTGTTCAACATCCACATGTAGCTAGTGTCTACAATATTGCAAGCACAAGTCTTGTCTAAGTCATTCTAAGCTGGTTGGGAAATTGAATTCATTGAGTTCTTCATGAAACTTGGCTTTTAGATAACCCTGAAGATAAAATTTTCTGGACTGTCAGTTTGACTTTGTTAGGTGAATCAAACAGTATCTTATGATTTGTTTCCAATAAAGGCTTCTTACAAAGAAATACTACTCTGGTCTTTTTAAAACCACTATAATTTCAAAGGGTCTTCTTTTAAATGTCCTTTTAAACTACATTGAATATACTTTTATTATAGCATTTATAAAACTTCATGGCATTTATAACATAAGTAAACAGTTTGATTCCAGATTGACAAATTATTTAACAAGTTATTGTCTATACCCTCTTCATATGTAACATGAAGAGTTATGTGACATAATGATTATAAATTTATATGATGTCTGAAACATTTATTTTCACTAGTAAGCATTCCATAAACAGTATCTTGTATTGTTGTTAATAATACAATTAAAAAAACACCAATCCTGGGGCTCAAACTCAGGGCCTGGGTTCTGTCCCTGAGCTTCTTTTGTTCAAGGCTACCACTCTACCACTTGAGTCACAGTGTGTTCTGTTTTTCTCTGATATGTGGTACTGAGGCATTGAACCCAGGGCTTCATGCATGCTAGGCATGCACTCTACCACTAAGCCATAGGAGAGAAGGTGGAAGAAAAATGAGGGAGGGGGTAACAGGTATGACAACAAATGTACTCATTACCATACAAATGTAACTCTAACCCCTCTGTACATCACCTTGACCATTATTAAATTGAAAAAAACACCAAAATTTAGTTTCATAATGCTTTATGCCTAGTAGAGTAAGATTTCAATGTAATTGAGTTCATTAGTTAAGTCTTACTAGGTAAGATAATGTATAAACTTGCTCAAGCTCTGACTTTGACAAATTGGAAACCCAAGAAATATTAAAATTAACCAAATCAATTGAACAGTCTGAGATTAAAGCCTGGAAAATTAGTGGTAAATTGTAATATTTCTCTAAAACTTCTGGAAACAATTTTAGAACTTACTTCTCCATAGAAAACATCTAAAAAAAGCCATACTTCTGAGGGTCTTTTCTGCCCTTCATGTGTGCAGTCAAGAGCATTTTTGGTTCTTGATTTGTTCTTACTGTCTAATAGGAATAAAGAATATTCTTTGGTAATCTATTGAAAACACCTGGTCAAGGCAAAACACCTCAGATAGAAAACATAAAAAATCAATTGGCCAACTTTACAAATAGTGTTCTAATTTCTTGGAAATAAGGTATTTGGGTGAGAAAAGACTTTAGAATCCAAGAGGAGAAGACCTTGTAGGAGAAACAGACACCCTTACTCCGTGAATGGCTATAAATGTATTCAAAGACATCAGCACACAAAATTAAGTCAACACTTATAAACACAGAACCTGATAATTCCTCCTGCAATGCTTTAATATTTACAGTAGTCATTAAGCAATCTAGCAGACATTTAGACTATCCCACTGTTTTAATGGTTTGAATTCCCCTGTTCAGTGACTGATACTTTTTTTACCCTTTGTTACCTTTGTTTCCCCAGTGATTTCTTTCCTAAATCATGGCAGGGTCAGAACTGCTGTTAACACAGGAAATGGCAATGTCCTAAGTGGATAGTTGCTATAAGAAATACTGCTCATTATATAAGGCTAGTATGAGAAGTCAATTGAGAATTGACTCTCAAAATACTGCTTATTCTCAAATAAAAAAGCAAATATTTCACTTTTGCAGATTATACAAAATATTCACTTTAAAGACAAATACTGCTTTATTTTCCCAGGCAGAACTCTTTTTCTTTAATTTAAAATTTATTGTAAAGTTGATGGACAGCGTGGTTACTGTAAGGTAATGAGTGCATTTATTTTTGAACAGTTTTACTCCCTCCTTCATTTTCTCCCACTCCCCTCTACTGTCCCCCACCCCAAGTTGTAAACTTCATTTACAACATAGTGTCTAATGAGTATCACTGTGGAATTGGTTCAGTCTTTGTCCCAAAATTTCTGTGAATCCCTCTCCCTTCTACAAATAAGATAAACTTATTTTCAAGACAAAAGGTACAGAAATAAAAAAAACAGTGACAACAGGAAATAAACCAAAGGAGAAAAAAGAAATTGCTAAAGACACTACAATGAAAAAAATAACATCTGTTTCCATTTGTTGGAGTGCATTTTGATAAGCATCAATTTATATGGGCATATGCACATAGTTATAGAGCCATTGCAAAAAATTCTTTTAAACTAAACTTTTTATTTCAAGGTAATTGTCAGCAGTAAATTTTTATTTCTGAGTAATGTTTCCATATTAGACAGACTTGGGGACAAAGATGGAATTCTCAAGTGAAAGGCTAACCCATTCAGGATTACATATACTGAGGAAAATGAGCCTCTTTTCCACTTTTGATACAGAGCATTAGTTTTAGGGTGATAGATTTGATTTTGAATCCTAGCTTTGCCACTTCATAATTCTTTGACCTCAGTTTCCTCATGTGTAACCTCAAATTGATAATACCATGTAAAATTCTTTTGAGTAATGTGTAGATTATTTTCATTAATATTATCATTGCTGTCATTATTCTTTTCATTCTGTATAGTTCAATTCTGTCCCTAATAATTAGGTCATAGGCTATAATAAATTCTGGCCTTAAGCAACTAGCAATTAGTAAAGCCTTGGTGATGTTTTCAAAGAAGCCATGAAAAATAAAGCAAATATATCAAATGTTGACAACTAGTGATTCTGTTGAAATTCATGGGAGTTCTTTTACTCTTCTTGCAATATTTTCCAGTTTGTGATTTGATGAAAAAATAAAAGTTTTAAAGGTACATAAACACATAACATTGTTGAATTGTTATAATGACATTGTTAGTCTGTGATTCATTTTGTTATAAATATTATGGCATGAGTATAGCACCTTTATTGGGTTTGGTGCTAGCTGATACATTTGCCTTTTGTTATTTTGATGATTTCTCTAATACTGAAAAGATCATCACCCAAGAGTAGCCCAAGCAAAAGTGTAAAGCTCTATTTGAAAAATAAACTAAAAGTAGACAAACTGAGGGGCATGGCTCAAATAAGAACTCTGAGTTCAATCCTCAATATTGAAAAATAAACAAGAAAGAAAAGAATAAAAATAAAAGAGAAAGAAATAGGGCTGGGAATGTGGCTTAGCAGTAGCATGCTTGCCTATCATGCATGAAGCCCTGGGTTTGACTCCTTAGCACCACATGAACAGAAAAAGCTGGAAGTAGTGCTGTGGCTCAAGATGTAGAGTGTTGGACTTGAGAAAAAAGAAGGCAGAGACAGTGCTCAGATCCTGAGTTCAAGCCTTAGGACTGGCAAAAAGATAAAAAAATAGATGTATTAATATTGAGCAGTCTGGCATCAACACTCAGGATAGGATGACAGCATCAGCTAGGGGGCTCTTTGAGGTATGTGATCTCACTGCATATGAGAATTATTTTTACTCTGAAAGGTCTCTAGATTTGTTTGCTGTTTTATTTTAATTCCTTTCTCAAGTTAAATCCAAGGTTTTTACTAAAGACTGATAATTGTAGTGTCTTTCTCAGACTCATTGTCAACTAGTAAAACATTAAATCTTTTCAAATAAATTATCTTCCATCCTGGCACTCTTTTTTATTGTCAAAGTGTGATACAGAGGGGATACAGATCCATATGAAAGGCAATGAGTACATTTCTTGTTCTACTTGTTACCTTCTCCCTCATTTTCCTCCCTCCCCCTTTCCTTCTCCCTCCAAGAGTTGTGCAGTTGGTTTACACCAAATGATTTCTAAGTGTTGCTTTTTGAATGGTTTGTCTTTTTGTTCTTTGTCTTTCGATCCTTTCCCTTCCCCAGTTCTAGTACCCATATCAGACAATATCCAGGGTACTTGGATGTAGCACAGTGGTAGCAAGAGTACAGTCACATGAAGGGACTACAAGAGAAAGAAAACTAGACAAAACACTCAGTCAAACAAACTGACAAGGAAAAAGAGAATAAAAAGTAGTAGGAGTTCACATGGCATGCTGAGAACAGTCACAACAGTGGCACAACTTTTGTTTCCGAAACGTGGAGTTCATTTCACTTGGCTTCTTCTTATTTGGTCATATGGGGGTAGTTATTGGGGTATTTTGATCTTCTACCATGTCTAGCCTATTCCTGTACTAGCTCTTTACCTAAGTAAGTTTTATAATCTATTACACAGTTTCAAGAGCAAATCTAAAACAACAATGAAACTGCCTTTACATTGCAAAGAAGGCCTTGAATAAACTTCCATGTGCTTCCATATTCCTTTCCCTCAATATATCAAGTAAGGCTCGTGAAGGATCACAAACATGTCAAGACAAACTATGTTTGTTTGATTTTATTTTGGTTATAAATAGGATCATCTTTGCCAAGAAGACTAAATTCCAGACATGAATATCTCCAGAAAGGCAGTGTTCTCGACTTGGTTACAAGAAAAAAACTGCCCATTATGTTTGTCTGTCAGTTTCTGTGAACAAGCCATTTGCTTGAACTGTTTCCATCTGGGAGCAAAGATCAGACTTGTATTTATCCATTTGGAAATTGCTTTTCAGAAAAAAGTAAAAAAGGGTTTGGATATTTGCCTTCAGAATTATATAATGCAATTTTTAAAACACTAGAGGCTGTTGAAGTCTTTGTGGAAAACCTATGCAAACGAAGTTGATAAAATTGGGTCCAGAACATTTCCCCCAGAAGTAGGCTCAAGGAAATTTCTCAAATTTCCGTCAATTTGTATAATTTATACTTGTGGATATAATATATGACATCATTATATTTTATTGTTCACTGGGGATAGAAATTCCTTGGTGTATATGTCTGGGAAAAATGACTAATATATTTGATAAATTCTTAAGTTTCTTTGGCCAACCCCATTAACATATCTGTAGGAAGTCTTGAATCAATGACAATGATAATTTTCCTCTATCAAATGTCCATGTGAATTAGCATCATAAGGTAAGTAGGGCACTTTTTTCCATGACCTGCGGTCATCATATGTTATTGATGATAGGAAATATAACTTGAGGTTTGGTTCAAGCTTTTGGCTTCTGAACACTTGGCTGTACACCTTATTTGAGGAGGAAAAGCTGTCACCTCAATCTATATCATTCCAAGTAATAATAATGTTCACTCTGTTTTAACAGCGGTTTATAATTTCCATTTTATTAATGTAGCCTGAATATGCTATGCTTTTTATTGTGCGTAACCAATAAAGAATGGCTGTAAAAGTGGTCATAACACTATGTTATTTTCTACCATACTTTTATGTCCTACTTAAACTTAGATGCTGGTCAATAATGCAATTAAATTAAAAGGAATTCACAACGAAAATGTTAGGGTGATGAGAGCCCACCATTCAGCTCTCCATGTCTTCATTCTCTGGACATGAAACATAGTATTTGTTTGTCTTATTTCCTCTATATAATCTTCCTGATTTTCATTTATCTAATAGGAGTGATTACAAATTGAATGTAGAATTGGAAGACAGATTTATCAAAGACATCTTAACTCCCAAGGCCCTAGTTTTTATTAGCTTCTTATGGGGAGACTATAAAGGTTTATGCTGAGGTAAAAAAATCTGCAGTAAGATACAGACACTTGGTGTGGAGCATGACCTTGTATTTTAAGTAATATCTGTCTAAGAAGCTACACTATCACTTAAGCAAGTTATTGGCAAGTACTAAGTAACTACCCATTATATGTAAGGCATTGTTCATAGGCACAAACAGACAAAAAATGCAGCTTCTGTGTTGATATAGTACAGAATATAACTTGGTGAGTACTCAATATGAATAGGCAGTAATTGTTTAAAATAAATGAAAAGAAAGAATGATACTAGATGCTTTTTTTTTTTTTTTTTTTGGCCAGTCCTGGGCCTTGGACTCAGGGCCTGAGCACTGTCCCTGGCTTCTTTTTGCTCAAGGCTAGCACCCTGCCACTTGAGCCACAGCGCCACTTCTGGCCATTTTCTGTATATGTGGTGCTGGGGAATCGAACCCAGGGCCTCATGTATAAGAGGCAAGCGCTCTTTCCACTAGGCCATATCCCCAGCCCCACTAGATGCTTTTTGCCAAGTAAGATTTCACCAGAAAAGTGGGATTCAAATCTAGATTTACGGTGGTGAACAAGACAGAAATAATGAAACAGATCAGGTAAATTCCAAAAGAATGATGACAGGTCTTTATTTAGGAATAGATAGTGTAAAAATTTATTCCTTTATTTAAATTAGTTAACTTAAGTTTTACAATAATAAGGACATTTGAATTCTGAAGCAGGAAAAAAGTTTGGGAGGAATCGATAAGCTGGGTTTTATATCTTCTTGAATGCAAGGTTGACAATTGTGGCAAAATAGCTAATAGAAATCCATGAAAAGCCTGGAGAAGCATAACATGAAAAGAAAAGTCACAGAGTAATACATAGGGACATGGGAAAGAAAGGAAGGGCTAGCAGATAGGCTAGTAAAGATTGTTCTGTCATCGTTGGACCAGGAATGAAGGTATGCAGCTTCAATCCCAGCATTTCCTAGGACACCTGTACATCAGAAATCCAAGGGATAAACATGTTAAAGAACACAGGATAGACTCTAGTGCTAAACATCTTCCACATCCAGCATCTCGTTTCTTAGGAAATTATTGGCCAATATCTCTTGCCTTAGTCATTGAAGAAAAAAATAGATGACATCGAGAAAGGACTTTTGATTGCATTGCTTCCTGCATTAGAGATTAGAGCTACAGAACTGATTGTGTACCAAAAAGAAAATAAAAATATTTGCAAAAATTTCCTTTGGTAGTGTGAATGACTAGTGTCTACATCAGTGAGATACTATTTCCCTGTAACACCTACAAGATGTTTCCTTGATTCTTTTCATGTTCCTGTTCATAATAACAAAAACAAATTCATGACTTGGCATGGTATTCACAGGACTTGCACATTGCAACTGAGGGACATTTGACAGTATGATAATACTCATATTCCTCAAGGTGTATATGGGCAGGTTTACATGCACGATGCATAAATCACTAATACAGATTATTTACATTGGCAATTACATAAACTTTAACAGAATTATGAATTTTATTTCTATAAAATACTTAATATATTTAATTCAATATTCATAAATACTAAAAAGGTAGTATTTAAACAGCTTCACATTTTTCTGATGATTAATTTTAACTAGTATTTTGCAGTTCAGTAGATAATTCAGAAGAAAACTAACTTTGCATATATATGTATACATATATATATAATTTGCCTGTATATGTTGTTGAAAATACCTCATATACTTTTTTTAGTTTTTAGTTTTAATCATTTTGTGAATAAGACTCAAGTTATATAAAAATTTTGATTACAGGGCTGGGGATATGGCCTAGTGGCAAGAGTGCCTGCCTCGGATACACGAGGCCCTAGGTTCGATTCCCCAGCACCACATATACAGAAAACGGCCAGAAGCGGCGCTGTGGCTCAAGTGGCAGAGTGCTAGCCTTGAGCGGGAAGAAGCCAGGGACAGTGCTCAGGCCCTGAGTCCAAGGCCCAGGACTGGCAAAAAACAAAAAACAAAACAAAAAAAATTTTGATTACAAAATCATAATGGTTTTGCTAAAACTATGGCAATAAAACTAATTTAAGTAATTGTAAGCTTATGATTTTCATGCAACTTCATCCTGTAGCTCATGCAGCATTCTTTACTCATGAAGGACTCACTCAAACAAGTAAAATGACAAATTCAGGCATCTTGAACACCAACCAGTCATATGAAAATCACAGCTTTACACCATTTTGTTTATAATTAGGAAAATATACTTGTCAATGTAGAAGGATAGAACTTATTTCATTTGATAGTTTCTAAAATTTATACTGTAAATATTTAATTATATAACATATGGGTCTCCACTTGTACTCTTGCCCTACGTTGTAAGTTAGGAGTCAGAGATGTTTCACAATAAAATTTACTGTTTTTTTCCTAAATAGTTTTTTTAGACAGATGTTTTTATTTTATTAGTCTATATTATTTGTACTAAACAATGCATTTCATTATACCATTTCCATACAAGTGTAAGACGCCCCTCCCTACCCTCTCTTTTCCCCTTACTCCTCCTTCTGATCTCCTTTTTTTTATTAATCTTTTTTCTTTTATTGTCAAAATGTGGTACAGAGCTGGTTTCTGCCAAGTGCAGGAAGGTGCAGACATCAGCCCTCTTTTGGTGGTGAAGTAGAAGTAGGTTGGAGCTCTGGCATCCCTGGTAGTTCACAGTAGCTGATAATTAAAACATAAGTGATTAGTAAAGCATTCTTTTTATATATAAACATTGAAGCGAAGGTGTTAAACCTTTGCACTTACTTTTTTAAAAACATTAAGGTTGGGTGTCAAACCCTCAGCTCCTATTTCCCTGTAACGGGACTCCCTTAAACTAAACAGTACGGGGAGAGGAATGGAAGAAACATGGTGCAAAATTTCTTTAATTTTTGTACAAAACTGCAAGCGACACTGCCACAACTAAATATTGCCTCTCAAGAAGCACTTATTCTCTTTAGAAGAAAAGAAGAATTGCAGTATATTCCTTGTTTTCCTGAAGAGAACAAGAAGAGATATTTCTCCAGAGCAAGTGCTCTGGGTTTTTAGTTTTCCAATCTGTAAAAGCATTTACAAAGCTCTTTCCCACTGTTTTGGGAAGATTTAAATTTTCTTAAGATATATAATATAAGCATAGCTATCCTTACTAATCATGGGGTCTACTCACCTCTCTCTCACTCTCCCTTTCTTTTTTCTTTCCAATTTTTATTTTTATGTATTATTATTATTATTATTATTATTTTTCTTATGACATGGCAGGGCACCAGGCTGGGTCCAGGGAAGAAACTGGGTCCATCGCTGGTACAGGCAGGCTTTCCCGTTTCTCCATGGAAAAATCCACCACAGTCTTTGTTTTCCTGAAGAGAAAACAAGGGGAGACATTTCTCCAGAGCAAGTGCTCTGGGCTTAGTTTTACAATCTGTAAAGGCATATACAAGGCTCCAGGGATTTAGTTCAGCGGAAGAGTGCTTCCCTGATGAGCACAAGGTCCGGGGTTCGGTCCCCGGCTCGGGGGGAGGGGAGGGAAACAACAACTATAGGTCAGAGAAAAACAAAAACCAAGGCAGTTTGGGAAGAGACTGTGGAGTCAGCTTCCTGTAGCCACAGACTGCCACAGTCCATGCAGCTAGCACACGTTGACCTGCATTCTATAAAGCAAAGTATTAATCCTGAGTCAGGAAAATCGAGGTTTGTGCAGTTGTTCCAAAACGACTCTGGTCCCTTGATTTTAAAAGAGTTTATGAGAGCCCAGGAGAAAAAGAATAACCTTTTTTTTTTTTTTTCTTTTGGCTTGGAGTTTGGTGATAAGAGTCACAATTGCCTCCAGGCGGTTTGACTCCAACCAAAGGCTGCAAAGAACAGTTTAACATTAAGAATTAAAGTTAAATTAGTAGTAGTCTAAAGGCAAGTAACTTTGAAACCATGTTTTACCAACACACACGGACAGACATACAGATACTTGTGCACAAGCTATGAGGCATGCTTAGAATTTCTTTTTTTAAATTGGCCATGTAAGTTTTCTGGAATTCCAGTGGCAAATGGTATTATTTTGCCCATAATAGAACCACGAGGTTGATAAAAACAAAAGGAAACCTCTCCTCACTCAACAGAAACACTCAGACTCACAGAGATGCATGCTGTAGACTCACAATGCCTCTATGCACGTTGCTGCCGGCGCTAGGCTCCACGCAGCCCACACTCTCCGAGACCCGAACATTGCCGGGGCCGTGACCCCCTGCAGCTCCTGCCGCTGCCTTGGGTCCCATGTCCCCGGAGGCCAGCGCCCAGTGCCCGTGGCTGCTCCCTAGTGGGAAATTTAAAAGTCCCAGGCGGGGGGCCTTGGGCTAGACTGCCGCTGCCGCCCCGCCTGGCCCCAGGAGGCGCGAAGCTGCGAGCCCATCTCCGCGGGCTGCAGAATTTCCTCGGCCCTTGGTCCGAGTGCCATTGATCCGATCCGGCCTCTGGGACGCGAATTGATTCTGCCCCACCGCCATAGATGGAGGTACCACACGCTCCGGAGTACTCACTCCCATCCTTCCCGAAGGCTACCGACAGCTCCGGATTGCTTTTCCTGTGGGCATCCTGCCCCACATTGGGCGCCAATTTGTGGGCTCTCTCTCTCTCTCTCTCTCTCTCTCGACTTCCCCTCGCTTGGGGGGGAAAAGGGGCTTGTCTGCCCCTTCCTGGTGGTCCTCTATCGCTCTCACGTGGGAGCGATGGCCACAGGTAGCCTCGGTGTCGTGTGGTCGCAGGGTGCCCCAAAACCGCCAAGAACAACACGGATGCGTGAGCCCCTGGAGAAAACCGCTAGGGCTGCTGTTTATTCAAATGAGGAGCCTCCCAGATATACCCCAAAGGCGGGCACAAGAGAGGGGCCCCTGATTGGTCCCAAGGAGCTGTCCCTCAAATGATGTCAGGAGAGTTCCTTTGTTGGCAGAGGTCCAGCCCCCTATGGATGGGCCCCTGGGGTACCCCTCCGCCATAGCACACCTGCTAGCCCCAGGGACAGGGGCTTCTCTTCCTGTTAAAGACAGGAAGGGGAGGGACAGGCCGAGGTCAGCTGTGGCTCCTTAAAGGTGCAGCTGACCCCAACAAAGTCTAGCACTCTACCACTTGATTCACAGCTTCACTTCTGGCTTTTTTTGGTTTTTAATTGGAGATGTGAGTCTCATGCACTTTTTTAATGTAGCTAAGATTACAGGTGTGAGCCACTAGTGCCCAGCAGTGAGCCTCATTTTTAAAAATAGTTTGAGATTTACAGTAAAACTGAAAGGAAACTATGGAGATTTTCCATCTGTCCCCAACCCTATATATGCATAATCTTCCTTAATATCCACACCCTCTGCAATAGTAGTATTTGGTACAATTGATGGACATATACTGACACATGATCACTCAAGTCCATATTTCACAATAGGATTTGCTTTTGATAGTGGACATTCCACAGTTTTGGACTAATGTGTAAGGAAATATATCTACTATTATATACATGCACATATATAACAAGTAGTTTCACAAGTTCAAAAATCCAGTTCATTTTCCTGTTAAAGGGAAATTACTCTAAAGGGTAAAGGACACTTAAAAGATTATGTTCTTTAGAAATGACAGGACAGTGTATCAGAAAGGCTGGGAATTTTTTAACTTAATTTTTTGTCAAGGTGATCTACAGAGGTGTTACAGCTACATACAGAAGGTAATGAGTACCTTTTTTTGTCATACTTGTTATACCCTCCTTCATTTTCTCCCAGATTCCCTCCCATCCATCCCTACTGTAAACTGTACAGTTAACTTCCAACATACTGTCTTCTGAAAATGGCTGTTGGGTTGGTTCACCGGCTAAACCATAGGGAAAAAACAACAAAAGAAATAATTTCACATAGTACATTAAAAACAACAACAAAGAAAAGCCTCTTGTTTCCATATCTTGGTGTTCCTTCCAATTAGCATCATCTTATATGATCATATATACATAGTTATTGAGTTATTGTGATCCTTTGCTAGGATTATCCTAGACATATTCTAATAATTACAAATAAGGGAAACCATAGAGTGCATGTTTTTTGGGGTCTGGCTCAGTGCACTTAGTATGATTTTTTTCCCTTATGAATGGGGAAATGTCATTTTTTTTTCCTATAGAAAGCATCTACTGAGAAGCATCTGGGTTGGTTCTATATTTTAGCGATGGCAAATTGTGCTGCAATGAATGTGGTTGTGCTGGTAGCCTAAGTATGACCTTGCTTGTGATCCTTTGAGTAAATTCTGGTAGCTTAAGTATGGTCTTGCTTTTAATCTTTTGGGTAAATGCCCAAAAGTGGGTTTGCTGGGTCATAGAGGAGCTCTCTGTTTAGCCTTTTGAGGAATCTCCATACTGCTTTTCAGAGTGGTTGAACAAGTTTACACTCCCACCAACAGTGTACTAGGATTCCCTTATGGCCATATCCCTACCAACATCTGTTATTAGTTTTCTTGATACTGGCCATTCTTACTGGGGTGAGGTGGAATCTCCATGTTTTCATTTGCATTTATCTTATGGTTCAACTTGAGCACTTTTTCATATGACTCTTGCCACTTTTTATTTCCACTTCAGAGAAGTCTCTTTTTAAGTCTTTATCCCACTTATTAAGGAGGCAGCTGTTTCATGAAGATTTCTTTTTGGTGAACTTAATTTTCTTAGTTCTAATTATATTTTAGATATGAGCCCTTGTATGTTGTATGGCCAGTGAAGATCTTCTCCCAATCTATGAGGCTTTCTATTTATCTTACAAGCTGTGTCCTTATTATTCAGTCTCTTTGTATCTCCCTCCGTACTACCTTCTAGGAAAGTCTAATCTAATTTCCATCTCTATGGGTAGACACTTTCTGCCCAGGCTTGCCTAGAATTGCTATTCTTCTGATCTGATCTTCCATGTAGTTGGCATGACAGTTGTGTACCACCATACCCAGAAACTGGTTGAGTATTGGTTTGACTTGCATGACTGAGCTGGCCTTCTCTGTAGCAAAGATTATATGTGTGAGTCACTAACATCAGGTCCATTGTGAATAATCATGTGATTATTATTCATATACACACTTTTCTACGAACCTATGACTCAATTCTTTAAGTTAGCTACCCTGGTGAAATTGGCATTTTTAGGAGTAATCTGTAGTTAAAGTAAAATTAAGCAAATTTCTTTTCTTCAACTCTTATTATACCTTGTAATATGAGTACCAAACTGGTAAATTACGTAGTACTTCTAAAGCTTTAATGACCATGTAGCTTTTCTAAAATAGATCATCTATTATACTTTTCTTCAGTATAGTTTTAGAAATTCCTTTCAATAAAAAGACATTGTAACTGCAGAATACTGGGAAAAGGATGCTTTAAAGGATCCCAAAATAATAAAATTTGGATTGTTCAGAAGTTAAGAAAGAGAAACTGAGATCTTTGTAATTGGTTCATATTGCACTATCTGGCCCAGCTTGGGTTTGCAAAATTGTCCTAGAATGAGTGGCTGGTGGACAAGATAGATGCTGGAAATCACGTGAGAATACATTACTTAGATTCCTTAGAATTATTTTTTCATAGTATTTGACAATAACTATAGATAGTATACATAAGGAAATCAGTGGATTTTTGTAAATTATCTATGACTTTTCAACTTTGAATTCATATAGAAATACTCCTGTTTCAGGCAGTGAGAGTCACCAAATTTGTTTCTTCTAATTGGTAAAAATTACATGTAAAGACTCAGGGCAAAAATTCTATTTCTTAATTAATGAAACTATAATTTTCCCAGTAACTCAGTCTTATGAGCTGGAAATTGACTATGCTGTTTATGTCTCTCTTATCTCCATATTAAATTTATCATTGAGACCTGTTTTGTTAAGTTTTGTGTTCTTTGTTTTTCCAGTCCTGAGGCTTGAACTCAAGGCCTGGGCACTGTCCTTGAGCTCTCTTTTTGCTCAGGTCTAGCACTCTACCACTTGAGCTACAATGCCACTTCTAGCTTTTTCTGTGTATGTGGTATCAAGGAATTGAGCCTAGGGCTTCCTGCATGCCAAGCAAGCACTCTACCACTAGGTCAAACTCCTGGCCCCAATTTTTGCACTCTTTCCACAATTCTAACTCAAAACCTCATCCCTCTATTCAAAATCATTCTTCTTGTTGTAGTCCCTTTTATCTTTATGAAAACTATTTCTTTGTTTTCCATTTATAACTTTACTTTGCTCAGGCATCTTCAGGGATGCAATATTCAAACTCTTTTAGATAGCATTTGAGGATTGCCATTTCCAATCCCCTTCATACATTTCTAATACTGATGGAAATGTTCTGCCATCTCCTAATAGTATACCATTGCGCTACTCTAACAGATTTGCTGGCAAATAGCTAAATTTAGTCTTTTCTACTCATTTTCTTTTGCTGTGTCTCCTTATCTATAAAAAATCAGTCGACAATCCAACACTAAACAAATGCTGTGTTGCTAGGAAACCTTCCATAACAGCACCATAGCATAGTGATATCAGCCTATTCTGAAATAATTATTTACAATTATTCTCATTATTTCTTACATTGTTGTACCTTATCTCAAGTTGATAGCAAGTTCTTTGACATTAACAGTTATTCCTTGTGCTTGTTTTTGAAGAATTCTAGTAAAAGAAATTCATTTTTAAATGAAGTTATTTCAAGTGGTCATCTCATTTTGGGGGGGGGGAGTGTTGCCAGGCAGTTCTCTCTGGGTAGGACAGGATAGTCTCAAACTCATTATCCTCCTAAATACTGGAATAAAAGGTACAGACTACAACACCTAGGAACTGACCATCTCTGAACACAAACTTGAGTTCTAATCTTTAATATTCAAAAATATATCAAATATAGGGAGGAGATTACAAAAAGTACAAGAAATGTATCCAATGCCTAACGTATGAAACTGTAACCTCTGTGTACATTACTTTGACAATAATTAAGAAAAAAATTATACTTGTTCTCCTTTTGAAAGAACATCTATAGGCTGGGAATATGGCCTAGTGGGAAGAGTACTTGCCTTGTATACAAAGTGGCCAGAGTGGCACTGTGGATCAAGTTGGCATAGTTCAAGCCTTGAGCAAAAAAGAAAGCAGGGACAGTGCTCAGGCCCTGAGTTTAAGCCCCACGTTTGGCCAAAAAAAAAAAAAGAATATTTATATAATATTGTCCACACAAAAGTCACTGATTTGTAATTTTAAAAAATTATTATTATTACAACATTTTTGTATGAAAATGCTAGTGACTACTTCATATGTACCTAAAGTAATATTCAAACTGAAAAGAACTCCAAAGATAAGGAAGCAAAGGACCTCTTCTTAACTTTTCATGATATTTAGAGGACTCTATATTCTTTATGTCGCATATGCTGTGTACACATGCACGTCTGAGGGAAGCTCGGAGGAGTGCACAGAATGAGTAAGAAAAATACAGTAGAGGGGGCTCAACAGCTGCAATGGACATTGATGAAAGAAAACTAAGCAACTCAAGGGCAGTGGGGCAGGGTCACCTGACCTGGAAGGAAATATTTCATTGTTAATATTCATAGAATTCATAAGCATCCTATACTAGAATGATGATGTCCATCTTTGGGACGGTTAAAAAATGATGGAAGCAAGGGCGTGGAAAAAGGGAGGTGAGAGAAAAATGATGAAGGGGGTAACAAGTATAACAAGAAATGTATTCACTACGTTAAATATGTAACTTTAAACCCTCTGTACATCATCTTGACAATAAAAAACACTAGTGACATTTTTATATTGACCTTTGAGAGAGATAGTGTAATATTTTTATACTATACTATCTTCAAAATTTAGCACTTTTCTATCTCAGAGAACTTTATATTTCCATAACTGCCAAATGAAAAATTCATGTTTGTAATAAGCAAAGTTGTTATTCTTTTTTTGGAAGAGAGGGGAACTCATTTTTGATGATCCTAAGTACTTTATCAAAGCCACCTTGAAAGTGTTGCCTTGATTTCTCTATTGACTAATTATAATTTGAACATGTTTTGGCAAGTCCTATGGTACAGGATCTGATTGCAGATATCTAGTGTAGCAGATTTCTTCTTTCTTACAATTTTCTTTAATGCAAAACATTTTGAAAACAGTAGCATTTTGAATCTTTGTAAGAGATAGACATCTCCTAACCAACTTCTAAGGAAAATTAACAGGTACTCTGTGTGTGTGTGTGTGTGTGTGTGTGTGTGTGCGCGCGCGCGCACGCGCGCGCCAGGGAAGGAGGATTATTAGAGAGTAATGGGCAGGGCTATAGAGCAATGGAGTTTTTTTTAAAGGCACAAAAATAATTCATCATTAATATGCATATGAGACAACAGCATGATAGTTGCCTGGAAACAACCAAGTTGGGGTTAAATAATGAAAGGACTCTGATGCTGTAGTGAACCAAATTGAACTTTAAAAGAACTACAAAAAGAAATGGTGAACAAATTAGCTGAAACTATTTAGTGCTTAAAATTCTACCTGTATTTAATTTTCCTGTCATTTTTAATATATTTCTTTCAACGGGACAAATAAAAACAGTATTGATTGGTCACTCCAAAGAGTTTGTGAAAATACAATATTAAAAGCTGAAATAAATGTTTATCGGGCCATTTGAAAGTATGTAAATAATATCTTCTAGGACAACCCTTTCTTTACATACTCAAAACATTACCTGAAATAGCCTATCCTATTGAAAAAGATGCCCGTTAACTTGACAGTTTAAGGCAACGATTAAAAATTCCCTGTAATAGCAACATGAAACCAAAATGACTTCAGAAAGCTTGGAGTATGTGATATAATTCTACTCTGTGGTTTTCAATGAAAGATACAAAAATATCATACAGAGAGATAAGAGAGTCCCTCTGACAAAATGCCCTTCCTGGTAATCACATGAAACAATTTGACAGGTGTAAGAAAGACAAAGGCAGGTGCTTTTATGAAAGCACTAGATAATTTAAGTGGCAGAAAAACCTAAGGAAAAAGCTGGTCCAGAAAGCCTAACCTTTTATTCTGCAAAAACAAAATTCATGAATGAATTTTTAATACTATTGTGTGTGAGTGTATGTGTGTGTGTGTGTGTGTGTGTGTGTGTGTGTGTGCATGTGTTTGTGTGCACATCACTGAGCCTTGAACTCAGGGCCACAGTGCTGTACATAAGGCTGGCACTGTACCACTTGAGCCATACCTCTAGTGGCTTTTTTGTGATGGTTAACAGTAGATAAAACTTACAAATTTTCCTGTCCAATCTGACTCTGAATCATGGTCCTCAAATCTCAGTGCCCTGAATAGAATTACAGGTGTGAGCCACTGGAACCCAGCTGAGTTTTTAAACACTACTAGTAAATACCTATTTTAAATACTGGAAACTTCTGCATTAGTACTAAAGAATTTGGTGCTTATTATCATATGATATGAAAGAGTATAGGTTCATTCATTTGGCTAACAGTTTTCAACAATAGATTGATAGATAGAATCTATTATCTATTATGTCCAGATGTAACAATGATAAAATTCTACTGAGGAGATATTTGAGAGATGTGACTAAATAACTGCCACAATGCAATCAGATGCTGTTAGAGAATATTGCACCACGTTTTCTTGAAATATAGATGAAATAAGAAATTGTTATCTCTGAGAAGATTAGGCAGAGTCATTTAAAAGTATTTGCATTAACTTTTAAAAAATCTTTTTATTGTAAAGGTGATGGGCAGAGGAGTTACAATTATATAAGTTAGCTAAAGAGTACACCTCTTTTTGAACAGTGTCACCTCTTCCCTTGTTTTCTCTCAGTTCTTCCCTCCTGACTCCCTCCTCCAGAAGGTGCCTATTCATTTTCAACATAGTGTCCATTGAATATAAACATACTAAAGCTACCAGCACAGTCATATTCGTTGCAGCATTGTGTACCATAGCCAAGATATGGAATCAACCCAAATGCCCCTCTGTGAAGGAATGGATCAAGAAAATGTGGTATATATACATAACAAAATTCTATGCATCCATCATAATGACATTGCACTATTCATAAGGAAATGGAAAGATTGGAAAAAATAATATTATGCATTGATTTTCATATAATAACCAAGATTTTACCTGGAAAGAAAAGGACAAAGGTATTCCAAGGCAAAATAAACTTCATGAAAAATGACAAAGAAACTTGCAAAACACATTAGTGAGAAAAGTACAAACAAGTGTAGATGAAATGTCGAATATCTATTGTTGTAACTATTAGAGAGTTTTAATAACCAACGACTCCAATCTCTGTTCATCAGCAAAAAGTAACAGGAGCTTTGTCAAAAATGTCAATTATTTGTTCCAGCTCCTGGGAATTTGGATGGAGGTGATTTGAAATAGAAATTATTTGTGTGAAAGTGGTTCCTGGTGTGTTATAGAGATTAGCTAGATTTGGGAAACTATAGTTCTACTTATATTTTAATGAGCATAAGAATCACTATGACTTTGTAAAATGTTGATTTGAACTTAGTTGGTATAGGATGCAGTTTGATATTCTGCATTTGTAACAAGTTCCCAGGATGATGATATTATTGCTGATGCATGCACTGAGTGTCAATGTTCTAAAACATCACTAAACAGAAAAAGATAATCTTGAGTCATAGAATATTTATTAAGCAGGGAAGTAATATGACTAGATTGTATTTAAAAAACACTCAGGAACTTTTTGGGCAAATGGATTTGTGTGTTGAACAAAAATATAGACTAAAAAGCAGTATTAGTGTGCAATTAGCATAGTTCAGGAAAAAATAATGATATAATTGGTGGTATTACTGGATAAAAGAACATATCTGAAAAATAGTTCCCATATCAATTCACAGGAAGTTGTTGATTGGACAGTACCTTGGGGTACAAGGTAAGGAAATAAGAGAAATAGCTTAGATGTAATTTATACATTTATTTGGATAAAGTGGAAGAAATGTGTTTTATAAAACAGGTAATCATTAAGGATATGATATATTCATATCAGTATTTTCCAGAGAAACAGGACTATAGGATGTATATATGTTATAGACAGATATATATTTTAAGGATTTACTTACATAATGTTGAAGGCCTACCAAGTCCAAAATCTGGTAGAGTAAGCTTGTAGACTAAAGACTCAAGAAATAGATGTAGGTCAAATTCAAAGGCAGTCAGCTGGCAGATTTCTTTCTTGTTCAGGAAATTTAAGTCTTTCTTCTATGGTATCCTTCACCTAGTTGCATAAAGTTTATACCCTCATACTTACAGAAAGTAAAATAATTTGCACAAAGTTTACTGTTTTAAATCTTAATTCCACATTAAAAAATCACACTCATAGAATATCCAACCAGATATCTGTGTACTAAACTCAAATCAAGTTGTTCTATAAAACGAATCATCATAACATTTGAGTAAAGGCTAATTATTTGGAGACCTTCAGGCAGTAATTGAAAGCATTGGTCTACAGATCAAGAGAGAGCACCCTGGGGCTGGGGATATAGCCTAGTGGCAAGAGTGCCTGCCTCGGATACATGAGGCCCTAGGTTCGATTCCCCAGCACCACATATACAGAAAACGGCCAGAAGCGGCGCTGTGGCTCAAGTGGCAGAGTGCTAGCCTTGAGCAAAAAGAAGCCAGGGACAGTGCTCAGGCCCTGAGTCCAAGGCCCAGGACTGGCCAAAAAAAAAAAAAAAAGAGAGAGCACCCTGAATATATTTTGGGAGTCAGCAACACATGGGTGTAGGGTGAAACCATAGAAGCAATAATATCTGTGTGGTAGAATATGCCTAGATATGAAAGAACCTTGTTCGTTTCCTGGTCAGGGAACCAAAAAATAAATAAATAAAAAGAACCTTGGCAAGGAATCCTGGGAATAGTAATATTTAAGAAGCAGGATGAAGAACAGCTCATAGAAGATACTGAAAATAATTGACTGTATGTTTAACAGAGATATAATGAAACAAAGGAACTTTATTATTAATTTATTTTGTTTTATCATAGAGATGATGCACAAGGGTATTACAATTGCATGTGTCAGGCAATAAGTACATTTCCTTTCATACATTGTCTCTGTTCCCTCATTCTCTCCCAGTCCCTCCCTCCTATCTCCACCACGATTAGTATAGTTCAATTTCATTAGTGTCCAGTGATCTCCACTGCTGCACTTTTTCAGCCTTTTTCCCTCAAGTTCTGTGCCCTCCCTCCTACCCTCCTGACGATGTACATGTGAATACACCATACATAAGGTAAAGATGCTAGAATCATCAAAAACTAATTTTTAAAAAAAGTCTTTTGTTTCCATATTTTGGAGTTTGTTTCAGTAAGTGTAATATTTTGTATAAGTATGAAGAAGCAATTACGCATTGGTGTCTTTGAGTTTCTGTCCTAAAAGTAGTCTCTTTTGGTCTCACTGTGTATGAGTTTCTAGAATCCTGTATAGTTTATCATAACCCAGTATTTTTTTTATCTAGTTTCTACATATCAGAGAGAACTTGTCCTGCTTGGCTTTATGAGCTTGGCTTACCTCACTTAACATAATTTGTTATAGTTCCATCTATTTCCCTGCAAATAATATTATTTTATTCTTGAAATAAACTTTTTAGTCATCCTTAATATAATTTAATCCATTCAGTTTAATGCTTTCATGTCTTTCACCTTTCAATTAGTCTCCATCTGATAGCTAACTGATTTAAACTCACCTGTGTTTGATTTATATGAGTAGCAGATGATGCTTGAAATTTCTGACTCGATTAAATTTATGTGAATTTTTTGATTTAGCTGATGCTTGAATGTGTTGGGACATTAAAGGATGTTATGATGAGGCAAAGCTGGTTTGAACATGGGAAAGATACTATTTAACTCAGTTGATTGAGGGACCAGAAAGAAGCCTGCTATAAGTTGAGTTGTTTCTGTCAAAAGATCCATTGAAATTCTAAACTTGAATACCTGTGAATGTGACTTTATTTTGCATTAAGTTCTCTGTAGATAAAATTGAGTTCAAATAAAGTTATACTTGATCACAGTGGGCTCTAAGCCAGTGACTGATGTTAAGAAGAGAGGAATTTCAATAGACAGGTGAAGACCAGAGCAGTAATTGGGGTTGTACTGGCTACATGTCAAGGCACATCATGAATTAGTGACAGCCACTGAAAGCTAGCAAGAGGCAAGTATATATCCTCTATCTGAGCCTTATGGGGGAAACAGAGCTGGAGGAAACAGAGTTGGGAGAAACAGAGGTAGACAAACACCTTGTTTTTGCATTTCTAATGTCCAGAACTGTGATGGAATATAGTTCTGTTTTATTAAACACCAGATTTTGGAACTTTGCCATGAAAATCTCAGGAAATTTTTACAGTTCACATCCCTCCATCATGTGAAAAATGTTTCAGTGACTTGTCATTGTCATTAATACATAAGTAAAAACCTTTGACAATGTCATAATCTGCAGCCTGAACTTTGCCTGCCTGGTCTCCAGTTTCATGACACACAGCTTTCTCCTTCCATTCCCACCTCTAACTACATGAGCCTTCTTTCATATATCCAGATGCATCATGACTTCCCAAGTGACTGTCAGAACTCCCTGATTTCTGTTCTCACTGCACTTTGTAGTGAAATAAGTTTGCATTTTTGTGTAGTAGTATTTAGTTAGCCTGTATTTTTTCATCAGACAGTAAACCCACTAAGGCTAGGAATCATGTCTGGTTTTGCTCAGTGCCTAGCATAGTGCCCAGCTTATAAACTTTTTTTCAGAGACAGAGTCCTACTATATAAACCAGGCTGGCCTTAAACTCACATCTTCCTAATAAACTAACCTGAGTTTTCAAGAGTCTATCAGTTTTAGAAAAGGGAAAAACAGTCACTTCTTTCAATTAACCTATAATTGGTGACTTTAGCAATTTAAAATGGATTGACATCTTGGATTGGCAATTAATAATACACATATGTAATTCTTTGAATTTTGAGAGTTACATGGATACGCCATTAGAAAGGAAGGAAGCATTTAGTTAAAAGTGGATGGTTTGGGTACTAGGAAAAGCAGAAGAAAACAATGAAGAGGGAGATATAAATGACACCAGAAAGGAAGAAATCAAAACAATAATTGGGTAAAGAAAAATTTAAACATATTGATTTATCTTAAGACTTTTAAGAATCATTGTTTCCAAGCCTACCTTTTTGATATTAAAAACAGGAATATTTAATGCAATGGACAGATTTTCAATGTCTGATGTACCATAGCATGTGCCATCTGTGTGACGTTAGTCAGGTACTTAATCCCCTTTGTTCATTATTCCTATTTAAAAATGATGAGTACTTAACAGCATTATTTTGAAGATTAGACTAGTCTCTTGAACTTAATAAGAGTTCTGTAATAGAAAGAATAGCCAAAGGAAAGTAATATATGAAATCCCTACAGTGATTAATCAAATTATGAGATTACAATGAATCATTTTGTCCATTGTCATAGGTCAATGTTTTAACACTTTTTTTTACAGTGGATATGTACTATTTCTAATCAACAAGGACATAATAGGTACCGCTGAGAAGAATAAGACACTTCCATGAACCAACAATGCTATTTATATTGCCCACTGACAATGACTGGATTTCTATGGCTTTAGTTCCCATCAATAGAACCTAACATTGATTGAAGGTACTTCTGTGTGTTGGAAGCTTAGAAATGAAAGTGCCTCCTGTGATTGAAATACATAAAAAAGGCCTATCTGTTACACTTGATTACCAGGTCTTTGCAGTTGTGCTTCAGAATTTGTTGGAACTCTTAGCTTAAGTCTATATCAGCCATGGATTTACCTTTGTGGCATTCATTTTTTAGGTGAAGTGATGTGCCAGCATTGTTTTAGCTGCCAGAGTTGAAAGAATCTCATTATTTTTAAAATAAGTTACATAGTTATGGAAAAAACTAAATACCTAAATTCCAATAATGTCTATAATTTTTATTATTTAGTACTCTTAATTCCAAGTTTTTCTTTCTACCTTTATAGTAAGCTTCACTGATGGCAGAAACAAAGCATTTTATATTTATTCCACATATATTTTGACCCTAGAATTCTGGCACAGAGTAGGTAACCAAAAGTAGAAACTACTATAATTTAGAAAATCAACAAATATTACCACAGTTGCATGCAAATGATTTAGTAGTTTTGCTTTCCTCTCATTTCAGGTTTGTATTAATTAGAAATTGATGACACTCAAGGGCTCATCCACTTTTCATGGTTTTAAATTTAATTTTATTGTTACCAGATGACATACATTCATTTAACTGTGCTTAAGTTTTGTGGGCATTTTCATGTCCCAGAATATGCTCTATTGGCCAAATGTTCTATATTTAGTTGTAAACAATTTGTATTCTGTTGATATTGACTGGAATGTTCTACAAATAGAAATTAGATTAAATTTGTTGATAGTATTTTATAACTATTTTATATCCTTAATTATTATCTGAACATTTGGCCTACAAGAGAGTAATATTTAAAGTTGACTACATTTTGTACATATGCATTTCTACTGCAGTTCTATTTGGTTTTGTTTCCTGCAACGTGAATATTTGTTATAAGGTATATAAACAATTAAGTTTGTTCTATCTTGTTGACTTAGTATTTATAATCTCTCTTGATTCCTACTATCTCACTATAAAAATAACCTTCTTCCACCCTACAATATTCTTTGCCCTGAAATTCACTTAGTTGGTTATTAATTTATCTACTCAAACTTTCTTCACACTAGTATTAGCATAGTACATTTTGTTATCATTTTCACTTTGATCATATATAAGTTTATGTATTTTAGCAGGTACTACATGGTTTGATATATGTACATAATATATTCAATGTATTCTATTGAAACAAATAATTAAATATAATATGCCATATCATGTATATTATATCATATATGAGTAGTTAGTATTATATGCATGAGACACCAGCGCCTGGTTTTAACATTATTTTTCATCCAATCTGACAATTGTAAAACTATATTTAAGTACTTACATAAGGGGGTTTCAATTCAGGGATGCTATCTGACAAATTTTGACATTTAACTTAGTGTGATAATTTATGTTGTATTTTAGTGGATTTATATTTTGTGTGATTATTAATATCAGATTTCAGTATAACATAATGATATAAAATTTACTAATTGAGTCCTCTGTTCTTTAGCTCTTTTGTCTTTCTGCCTTCTTCTTCTTTTTTTTGCCATTCATGGGGCTTGAAGTCAGGGCCTGAGCACTGTCCCTGGCTTCTTTTTGCTCAAGGCTAACACTCTACCACTTGAGCAATCTCTCCATTTGTGCCTTTTTCTATATATGTAGTACTGAGGAATCAAACCCAGGGCTTCATGTATATGAGGCAAGCACTCTACTCTTCTGCCTTATTTTATAGACTCTTTTTGAATGTATTTTTGAGTGTATTCATGTGGTCACTCTTTCTGGCTTATGAGAAATATCTTTTTTTTCTATTCTAGTATTTTCTTAGGTTTGAGAATATTTATATTTAACTTGGTGGTCTTGTTTCAAGTTATAGTTTTTCACATACTATGATTCTGTCTTTTCTGCTTTTATATAGCTCTTGTTACACATTATAAATTCCATAATAAATTCTTATTTTGTTAAAATGATTCTTCTTAAGAGAAGTGAGTATAAAAATTTCACATTTACATACATAGTTCATTTGCATCATTTCATCTGCCATTATTAGAGACAATATTTCGTGTAGTTTCAATGTACTGGTGTTTGATGCTTGTACCTATTTTATGTCTGAAGACATTGTATTTCATTTGTGCTTTTCAAAAGTTATTTTCACTCTATGGAATTTTAGGTTGACATACTTTTATTTGCTTTCGTTATTCTAGATACGTTTCTCTGCTGTCTCTCCACTTCAACTATCACTAACAAGTCCAGTGTAGTAGTATACTTTCCCCCAACTATACATGTATCTCTTCCCTCTAGGTGATTTAGAACATTTTTTCTTTTGTCATCCATTTTGGACTAGTTGATTATAGTGTGCATTGTTTAATTTTCTTCATATTTTTGTGCCTGTGGTTCATTGATTTTTGGATTTATAGTTCTGTACTCCTCAAAGAATTTCTGAAATTTGGCCATTATTTGTTCAAATATGTTTTCTCCTTACTACCTCTTCTTAAATGTGTCCAATTACATGCATAAGAGGATGCTTGAGGTTGTCCTGTACATGCCTAATACTCTTCACTGTGTTTTACATGTCTATGTATATGGGTGTATGTGATGTGGTTTTTCACTTAACTTCTCTTCTATATTTTATAATTTGATGTCAATTCAATGTATTATACTTTTGTTTCATGCATTATAATTTTCATCTCTAAAGGTTTTATATAGAAATAAAAATGTATTTTTGTTTCTATTTTTTTCTACTTAGAAAATAAACTTATTAAAAAAACTTCTTTAAAGTCCTCCTGATTTAATTATAACAACAATGCTAATTTTAGTTCAGTTTCAATTGATTACTTTTACTTTGTTTTGTTTTGTTTCTTTGTTTTGTTTTGTTTTTTTGGCCAGTCCTAGGCCGTGAACTCAGGGCCTGAGCACTGTCCCTGGCTTCTTTTTTGCTCAAGGTTAGCACTCTGCCACTTGAGCCACAGCACCACTTCTGGCCATTTTCTGTATATGTGGTGCTGAGGAATGGAACCCAGGGCCACATGTATACGAGGCAAGCACTCTTGCCACTAGGTCATATCCCCAGCCCTACTTTTACCTTGGATTATAATTTTCTTTTGGTTTGGCTCATTTTTATAATTTTTCATTAGATGCCAGACATTGTAAATTTCCATCTTCTTAGGTACTGGATAGTTTTGTATTACTATAAATATTTCAACTTAGTTCTGTGTTGCAATTTATTGATAGAAATATGATCCTTTCCAATTTTTCTGGGTTGAAGAATATTGCCACTAAATTTGTGTCTACCTAATTTTTTGGAATGAATGCTTATGTTTGTTTTTTTTTTTTAACAAATAAGGTCATTGCAACTGAATTAGTTGAGTTAGCTTAAAGTGGACACTAAATCCAATGAATTTGGTCTTTATAAGGAGGCCACATGAAAACAAACAGGAAAGAAGTCAATGTGACAGTTGGCATGATACAGGCACAGGCCATTGAATGCCAAGAATCTAACAACCAGAACCTATGAAAGAGACATGCTCTCTCAGAGCTTCTAGAAGACATTTGTCTTGTTTACATCTTTGTTTCATATTTCCGACTTCTTGAATTTTAAGAAAAGATAAAATACATGGGAAATGAATTTGCAGATGTTTTTGGTGTGGATGAATTGTTTGAAGGAAATATATTGTAATCCATACACACATAATTTTACCTGGATCAAATTCATCCTCTCTATTGCTGTTTCCTCTCTCTCTCTCTCTCTCTCTCTCTCTCTCTCTCTCTCTCTCTCTCTCTCTCTCTCTCCTTCCTCTCTGCCATATTCTTCTACTGCCATATGTTCTGCCTTGCCTTGGGCCCATAATCAATGGAGCTGAAAGCAGGCAACAAAATAAATAATTCCTGCCTTTTTGTATTGTTTGCGCAGGTATTTGTCACACAGAAAAAAAAAACCTGAAAATCTAAAAATCCTTCACAGGCATTAAACTAAGACAATTGTGTGGGACTTACCTTATTTGCTCTCCATTTTCACCAATTACTATCCTCTGTTGCCTGTTGTCCAGTATTTTTTATAAAAAAATCACTTCATAGATTGTGCATCTTGTTATTATTTCCAGTCCTTATTATCATGGAAGTGAAATCTTCCTCAGCCAAATTATGACATGGCTGTGAAAACATTTTAAGCATTTCCTAGTAATTGAAAGGAAGAAAAGCAAGCTGCCTCCTGTGGCCAAGCAATTAGGTAGTAATGGTTTCTCTGGCATTTGGATGTTTGCAAGGTACAGTTTCTCATAAAAGAGATAAAGGCAGCAACATCACCACCAGATAAGAAGCCCATCCTTTATCCTGATCAACATGTCATGACTCAGTGCCACATTATGTCAGATGTTCATAGGCTTATTGTGAGAATTAAATTAGTGAAAACATGTTAAGTGCTTTAAACCGCCTTCTGCTTTAATTGTTCAAATTTTACTTTTCTATGTGAAACGGATGTTGGTGTGAATTTCAGCATTCTCATTTCTCTCACTAGTATGCAGGTAAAAATCCTTCATTATTTTTCTGTCACATAGTTTTTGCCCAATTACTTGTGTTCCTTCTTAGATATTTGAACAAAGATAATTCTAAGAAGGGCAATACTAAGAGCAGATACCCTGAAAACTGGGACTGCTTGGTGTGTTTTAGTGGTGTCAAGATTTGTATGGATGATGTGTGGTAAGTTTAAAGCACTGTGGAAGAAATTTACCCACTACGGTAATTTTTATGGAGGCAGGTATCATGATTCAATCAGTAACCATGGTAAAACCTTATTAAGGATTTCAGTTTTTAACTCTAAAATAATTTCTGAAGTAATGTGATTTGGGTTATGATATTTAATAGAATTAATTTGACTACTTGGGAAGGGGAAAAACGCACAGAGAAGTGAGAATGAAATCATAAAACCTATAATGAGGCAACTGCAGAATTTCAGGTGTTAATGGTATGTGCTGATGGGTTAAATATGAGGTGTGAGAAAAAGGAAATAGAAATAAATATGAGGTTTTAATCTCAGACACTGGACCAATAGAATATAACTTACAGTAATAAAGAAGAAAGGGAGACAGTTTTGAAATGGAGTGTTATATTAAGATTCATATAAGACATTCAAATGAAAATATCAAATAACATTTCATTATACAAATTTGGACATCAGGAAAACAAAGGAAAAGTCTATAAATTTGAAAAAAAATAAGATATAGGGGAAACTTTGAAGGAATATTATTGAAAACTACTGTTCAAGAAGGAGGGAATGCCATTTTATACTGCCAGGCCAATAGTTTAAGTATAATAAGAATCAGAATGTAATCACTGTATTTGTCAAGATACACCTCATTGGTGACCCTAAAAATACTGAATCTAGTGAAAAAACCTTTTTGAAATAAGGTCAAGAGAAAATGAAACATCATACTTGGCTGTATAAATCCAAATGTATCCATACATCCTTACAAAACACTACAGATTGCCAGAAGAGGAAATTAAGCCACACATAATGCATTTTTCACCCGAATGAGAAAGAAATACTACAAACCAATTGGAAAGGCAAAATGTATGAAGTTATACAAATCAGAAACATATAAGACATCACCTTTACCAATACTAACTGTCCTGCCAGAAATGCATAAGCTGGATTTATTAATAATGAATTACCTGGAAGTCCAAAACTAAAACACTCAAAAATGGCTATCCCTTGACTATTTTTTTAAAGTTTTTATTATAAAAGTGATGTACAGATAGATTACAGTTTCATACGTCTGGCATTGGATACATTTCTTATACTGTTTGTTACCTTGTCCCTCATACCTCCCTCCCCCCTCCCCCTTGCCCTTTCCCCCCCTGAGGTGTTCAGTTCACTTACACCAAACAGTTTTGCAAGTATTGCTTTTGTAGTTGTTTCTCTTTTTTTACCCTGTGTCTCTCAATTTAGTATTCCCTTTCAATTTCCTAGTTCTAATACCAGTATACACGGTTTCTAATATACTCAGATAAGATTACAGAGATAGTGTAGATACAATCACAAAAGGTGATACAAGAACATCATCAATAGTAGAAGCTACAGATACACATGAGATGTTGAAAGTAGTTACAACTGTGATATAACAATCATTTCCATAAAATGGAGTTCATTTCACTTAGCATCATCTTATGTGATCACAACTGAGCATGAAAAGTTCCTCTAGGATTAAAGCCAAGGGAAAACATGAAGTGGTGTCCAAGTTCTAGTACCAGTACAAAAAATAAAATAAAGGAATCACTTTATGTAAGAAGCTGTACCTAACGTATGAAACTGCAACCTCTCTGTACATCACTTTGACAATAAATAAGGAAAAAAAAGAAGCATTTTCTATTATCTAGATGAGGTATGATGGTACATGTTAATGGCAATCATGGCAGTGATGAAGGAAATTATGCATTGCTTGAATCCCTGTTTCACTACTGAGAATTTATTATAAGTTGTTCCGAAAATGTTTATTTGTGATAAAATATAATATATGCATGGTTAATATACACTGAAAGAAAACAAATGACAGGAGCGTAAAACAGACTCTCTCGGGGGCCAAATTCCAGTGAGAGAGGTGACAGTGACTAGAGAAGAGGAAGGATGGGTGAATACGGTTGAACTATTTCATATTCGTGAATAGATATCGAATATTGACAACTTTTAGCCAGAAGGGAGCAAAAGAAAGAGATAGAGGAAGAAGATGATGTGGTGCATTCTCTGAATATATGAAAATGTTATAATGAAGCTTTTCTTGGAAAACTAGTATATATTTATAAAAATGAAATAAAATGACAGAAATGTTTAATTTTTAAAATTAAGGTAGAAAGTTAAAATAACAAGTTTTTTTGGAAGTAACTTTAGCATGTAAAACATTGTCAACGTACTAGTTACCAGTTTCAGTGTTCAAAGTCAAATCAATGAAAATTAAATTGCTCCTGCAAAAAGTAAGTGGCTGCAAGAAAAACTCAAAAGGAAGAAGTATGAAAAATAAAAAGACTTGCTAATAAAGGAGGCTAATCATCTTGGTAATCTTTGCTGTTGTGAGAAAAAATAGCATGGGAATTGGGTAGTTCTTAGACTATTTAGAAGGCAATAGAACATTTTAAGCCCTAAATTGCCGAGCTATTTAAATGTCACTACTATCATTCTTTAAAAATTTCTGATTTGGAAGCAGAAATAATATTTTTGGTAAGAACTACTGGCTTCTTGGGAGCGTTTGCTTGTATTAAGGAAGGACAATTTGGGATGAAGAGATTAGCCATCCCAGAGAATAAAAACTGGAATGAACAAGGAAAAAAAAAAACTACAAGTAAAGGCATTGATCTGTCTCTAGGAGAAAAAAAAATTATCGTTTTAGGCTATTGGGTACAGAAACTATTAGAACACTGAGCCATAGAATTAGCAAAGAAGAGTTTATGGTTCTGAAATAAGGGGCTTTCAACTGAAATGTAAAAATGAAAAATGATAATTTTTCCAGATTTTAGTATTACTTGATTCTTGCTTTCAGTTAACCTTGGTTATTGTATCTCATTAGTAATATCTGTGTTTAATATCACTGTGATATTTTAGTTTTTGTTAACCTACATGAATAGGACAAAGAGAATTTCATTGTGGCATTGCCATACCTGCATACAATGTATCCTGATGGAAATCATTCCCTGGGTCCTCACTTTTTCCCCTCCCTCCTTGTAAAACAATTTCAACTGATTTGTTTATTATATGTAAGTGAAGTCATTGGCCATATTCATCCTCGTTGACCCTCTCTAATGGCCTTCCACCCTCCTTCTGGTACTCACCCTGAAATGTGAGCCTATTGTAATTATCTAGTCACTTACATGCCATTCATTTTTTAAATACTAATTTTGTTTTAAAGGTGTTATACAGAGGGGTTCCAGTTATATAAGTAAGGCAATGAGTGTATTTCTTCTCCAACATTGTTAGCCCCTGTAGTTTTTCTCCCACTTTCCCTGCCCCCCCACATTCCCCTCCCCCAAGTTGTAAAGATCATTTCCAACGAAGTGTCTTGTGAGTGTTGCTGTTGCATTCGATCACCATTTGTCAGTTGTCTCACTATTTTGTTATCCCCTTACCTTCCCCAAATAAGATAAACATATATACAATACATAGGGCATCAAAATAAAAAACAGTTAAATGAGGGGAATAACCAAAGGAGAAGAAAATAAAAAACAAAAGAGAAAAGAAATAAGTTCACACAACATATTAAAAACAACAAACTTCTTGTTTCCATATCTTGAAGTTCATTTCAATTAGCATCATTTTATCTCATTTAAATTTTAAGCCTGAATGGTTCCAAGGGTTATTACTATATCACTTCAGACATTTATGTACTGTAATTTAATCTGAAAGACCCTCTTTATTGTGTTCTCTTTCCCTACTACAGCCCCCTATTGATCAACAGCTTTCACTGAGATTCCGTATGACATGTTCCTACAAAGAATTATTTTGACTCTCCATCATTTCCCCACTAATCTTCCCCTCATCTACAGTCACATAGTTATGATCATGTTATATTTATGTGTGTATGTATATGGAAATATATTCATGAATATGTATGTCTTTTAGGTCTAGTTTCCAAAAATTAGTGAGAACATTTAATAAACAATGTGATTCATAAAATTCAAAATATTGAGTATGTTTTTAAATTATGGACCTTATAATAAGATCTCCATCATACCTTATAATTTAAAGTACAGTGATTACCTTTAAAGGTATCAATGGACTAGAAATGTATACTTGAAAGATCAAGATACTGGGAAATGCTATAGACAAATAACTACCTTAACTATCCAGTCAAATCTTATTGTAATGACTGGCTGTTTTAGTAATATGTAATTATTTGAATAATAAGACCTCAGAGTGTGCTATCCAATTATTTATTTTAAAAATGCCAAATAAAAATCACAATCATTCTTTTATTTTTAAAAACCTCAGAAAACGAACTCCTTCAATAATATACCTAGTTATGGTTGCCAGATGTTGAATAGACAGAGGTATACTAGATGAAAATCTCTAGAACATAACCCTGTGTAATAATCTAGATATTCATCTATATTTTATCTACATATTTCAAGATATATTTTCACATATTATGCATCAATTTTTAAAAGTGGGCCTCAGGAAATGTAAATTTACTAGTTGCACCAGAGATAAGACCATGACCCACTTCAGAAGCTATCCTTGAGCAAGTGATAACCAGCTATTTCTGCTTCTGTGAACAGGCTTCGCTTCCTGCATTGCCCTAACTGCCAATTCTGCTTAAGCAATCTCCAAGTTAAGCTCACCTATTAGTAGCTAGCATAGCTTCTGTAATGTGACTCTTTGCATATAATCCTTCTACTGAGGTTCCTAGAATTTCTAGTGTGAACTCTTCATTTTCTCCTACGTACCTAGACTAAAATAAACTCCAGTTCTTCTCAGTGTAGCTTAGTGTCTCGCCTATTTTCCAACGAAAAATTGAGCCACCTATTGTGTTCATTCTCATTTTGCCCACTGGTAAAATGAAATGGTTTAACTAGCCAATCTCTAATGAACTTTACAATGATTTCTACTTCCTGAGTAATCTGCAGTAACTCAGTATTGTAACCCTTTGCATATACTATTTGAAGGACATAACCATACTAGCTATCCATTTTATAGGAAGAAGAAATAGGTATAGGAGTGAGAAATAAGATTCAAGGGCAACCATTATGGTAAAAATGCAATGGAAATTAAAAATTAATGCATTAGTAAATGTAAGTGTAGATCAAGTTTTACTGATTTGAAAAAATTCATTTGGGGGCTGTCTTTTATTTTTATCTTCATTTATGGGGTGATTTGCTAGATTCTGTCATGCTGAATGATACATGTACCATTTTCTCCTCAAATAAATTTTATTAAATTATTTTTGACAAGCACACACTAATGAAGAAAAACATGGGGAACTATAATCTTCCCTATCTTTATGGGAAAATGACATAACCCATGCATTGCTAGTTAATTACTTAATTGCCAGACATCACCTAAGCTGAGACAGAATAAAGAGAAAAAAGTCCCTGTTGTTATGTCACTGAGTATGACCAAATCTCATCTCTTTCTCCATCCTGAGTGAAAAGGGAATTTGAAAAGGGAATTTGTCTAATCCACTGAGAATAGCTACGGAATGAAAAGAACAGATGCAGCCCACCTTCTTGATATGAACATGATATATCGAGTGTACATAAACAGTCTGTTTTGCAACCCTGTGTAATGCCTTCCCATATGCTGCTTTCTTTATTTTTTGCTTGTACTTGTTTTTTTTTAATTTTTCATATTAATGTTCACACAGCAGGAAGTATTTTCTGGTTTTTAGAAAACTGACAGAGGAGAGAATATGTAAGAAATATATGCATTGACTAAAATTTGAAGTACTTTCAAAAGTTTTTGTTCTATCTCACTCCAGTTAGAATGGACATTATGAAGAAATCTATTAATAGTAGATGCTGGCAGGGCTGTGGCCAAAAGGGTATGCTACTATACTGTTGGTGGTAATGTAAACTTGTTTGACTGCTCTGGAAAGCAGTATGGAGGTTCCTCAAAAGACTAAACATTGAGCTCCCATATGACCCAGAAATCCCAATTTTCGGCATTTACCCAAAGAACCACAAACAAGAGCATACTAAAGTTACCCAGTGCAACCATGTTTATTGCAACATTATTTACCATTGCTAAGATATGGAACCATCCAGATGCCCCTCCGTAGATGACTGGATCAATAAAATGTGGTATAGATACACAGTGGAATTCTATGCTTCTATCTCAAAGAATGACATTGCCCCATTCGTAAGAAAATGGAAAGCCTTGGAAAACATTGTATTAACTGAAGTAAGCCAGATCCAAAGTAACAAAGATTCCATGGTTTCCTTCATTTGTAATAATTAGTATATGTCTACAATATTTCTGCAGAGGATCACAATAGTGCAATAGCTATGCACATATGGTCATATAATATGATGTCAAGCCAAAGAACTCCAAGATATGGATACAAGAGGTTTTTCATTGTTGCTATTCTTTTTTCATTCTTATATTCTATACTCTCTCCTCCATCCAAGGTAACTGTTAGTTTCAGTAAGTATTTCCCAGCCACAAGTAAAGTACATTTCTGCCTCACTTCCCTTGTTTACCATTAATTAAGACATTTTTTATATGCCTCATGTTGTTCTAAAGTTATTTTGTTCTAACTTGAAATGGTGAAAGTATAGTGAGGAAATATCAATATGGGAATTTGGGTTAAGATGAGAGGGTATCACCATGCTCATCAAGGACAGAGTTAAGTATAATCCTGGAGATAGCAGTCCAAAATTAAAGCATAAACTCTAACTGAAAATTATCTGCCACTGTATTCACCAGGTTCTTTAGAGAACCAGATGTGTACACACATATGGAACAGGAAAGGAAAGTGAGATGTAGATTCAGAGAGAGAGGCAATTATAAAAGTTTGGTTTGTGCAAGAATTGAGGCTAAGAACTGATAAAGTAAAAATATCTTTGGAGGGAGTTGGCATCTGGAGATAAAGGAGTAAAGAGAGCTTAGTTCCAGCATGAGTTCAATAGTCTGCAAGTCGAGAATGCTGATTATGTAGTTTCACTCCAAATATGAACAAGCTCAAGACTCAGAAAGAGCCAGTATTAGTATTTCTATTTGAATCCAAAGACAGGAAAAGATGACATTGGTCTAGCCTGAAGGAAATCACATAGAAAATTTGCTTTTGCTCAGAGAAGAGTGAGCTTTTTCTTTTATTCATAGCTTCAACTGAGTGGATGACAGCCTACCCTCATTAGGAGGAACAATTCCTTGGTTCACTGATTGAAATGGCAATGTCATTCAAAAACTGTTTGACCAACTATCTGGGCATCCTAATGTCCCAGTCAAGTTTACACATTACATCAAGATTCATAAGTATAACCTACTTTAGTCTACTGATTTTACATAGTAGTTCTAGAAGGTTGTCATTTTGATGATTTTAAAGATGCTAATTAAGAATAGTTTAAAAAAAACTACTAAGTACTTTATACAAAGTGACTTATTGAATCCTTATTAATTAAACCTAACAAAAGGGTTTTACATAAGTAAAGCAAATCAGATGAGTACACTTAAACCTAACTAAAGTATTAAACATAAGAAAAGCAAACCATCTAGGGGAACAATCAGAGACAATCAAGGGCCAGTTATCTAGATGGACCTTATTGGAGATAAGAGTCTCACAGACTTTCTTGCTTGGGCCAGCTTCGAACTGCAATCCTTAGATCTCAGCTACCTGATTATCTACGATTATAGATGTAAGCCACCATTGCCCTGCTATTTTTTTAAAGAATTTTATTACAATTTTTACATCTATATTCATCAAGGAAATTTGTCTATACTTTTTTTCTTGTGTTGTGTTCTCATTTGGTTTTGGTATCAGAGTAACACTAGATTTGAAAAATGATTTGGAAGTGCTTGTTGAGTTTCCATATTTGGAATTGTTAGAGGGTAGAATTCAACAATGATTTCACCTGATCTTGCCCTTACTTGTTAAGAGAGATTTTTCTTTACTGTTTCAATCTCATTACTTTTTATTGATAGTACTAGTCGTGAATTTAGGGCATTTCGCTTTCTAGGCAGGTACTTTAACCTCTGAGCCATGCCTCCAGCTATCTTTTAATGTAGTAAATTATAGCTACAATTTTCTCTGTTAAAACAATTTTTATTATATTCCACAGACTTCAGTATATGTGATTTGATTTTATTTGACCTATGGATTTTTAACCACAACCAACACAATTTCTTTGGCGATTTACTAATTATTCAAAAGAATATTGTATTATCTCCATATATTTTATGCTTTTTGCAGTTTCTCACCAATTCCTAATTTCTTCAATTGCCATCTACAAAAATATGTCACTTCAATTTTCTTGAATTTATGAAGAATTGTTTTGTGCCTTAAAATAATACATTCAGGAGAAAGATGGCGCCGAGACAATAGGGAGGCACCCCGACTCGCACCAACTGAATAGCGAGCTGGGAACTCCAACACCCAACACTCCACCAAGAACCCAGCAAAACCAGCATCCAGAAGCAGTGGAGAAACGCAGGAAAACAAAAAGGAGCAAAAAAGAAGAACCGAAAACCTACACGGAGCCGGAGATTAATCGGGGCACCCTCCCCCCACCAGCCGGCCCTGGCCCAAACAGGGTCAGGCTGGGAAAGGGAAACCCGGCGATCGGCAGACAGGTTGCCAGGAGCGCAGAATCCATATAGCGGGAGACCCCACGGACACAAAGCAGGGTGCGGACCAAGACACACCCAGCAGCGACGAGAAGTTCGGGTCCACACCGGATTCGGACAAGGGAACCCAGCGCGGCAGAAAGAGGGAACGGGGGAAGCCACCACGACACTTCGCCAACCCCTGAAGGGCCAACGGCGGTGCGGGACACACACACAAAGCAGCAAAAGTGAGTCCCCCATAATCCCTTCCCCCAACGGGAGACCCAAGCCCGACAAAGACGATATATCTCCCTCCCTCCCCCTCCCCACTCCCGTGGGAACAAAGATTCCCCAAATCAGGCGGGAAGCTCCCAGCAGGCACTGGGAAGCCAGTCTAGCAGGGGAAGGGCGGAACAGCCCCAAGCCCCCAAAGGTTCCTGAACTGGCAGAACCGGCCCCGTCCCCTTCCCAACAGGGGCCAGGGACGGCCGGCAGGGCAAGCCCCACCCGAGGCGCCTAGACCTTGCGGACTCTTACAACTAAAATCACAGGCGCTGGTGGGCAATACCAGCCCAGCAGGGTCACCTGAGCCTGATCTCGTTCCCCCTCCTCGAAGCGGAGGCGAGGTCTGAGGGTGCCAAGCCACACCCGGACAGTCGATCCCACTGGGCCCCACACATACTGCTTCCCCCCCCCAACGGACTCGCGGGAGGGCGCAAGCACAACCCAACAACCCAGGGCTCGCTCTGGGAGGCAGACCCCACTTAAGTGCCTGTTGTAGGGGACTCACAGTGCACAGGAGGGCGGGGCCCCGGCGAAAGCGCCCGCTCTGATAGGCGTGCCCTGCACTGGTGGGCGGGGCCACAGCGACAGCACCTGCTGACGCAGACACGCCTACACAGAAGGGAGGGAAGATCTACACAGACTTCCAGATGCGCAAATCACAAAGAAACATAACTCAGTTCATCAAAGGACAAGCCAACTCGCCAGCTCCAAAAAGCAGCACGACTGGAGAGGAGATGGAGAATAAAAAAGCAAATGAGGACATGTTAACAGGAATGATCGAAACCGTCAGAAATGAAATCAGAAAACAATTCCAGGAGTTTAGAGCGGAAATCTGGAAGGACACCCAGGAAGCCAAGAAAGAAATGGAAGCAAAACTGGATACAATGCAAGCCTCGTTTAAAGAAATGGAAGCAAAAATGGATACAATGCAAGCCGCCTTTAAAGAAAATCTCCACACCCTGAGAATTGAAATGCATGAAAAAATAGATTTAAAATACAACTCTTTAAAGGAAGAAATTTCCACGATCAGAGCTGATATGACAACCATGAATAGCTCTCTGACATCCATAAACTCCGCAATTGAAACCATAACACAAAGAGTGGACCATATGGAATCCAGAATCTCTCGCCTGGACGATGAAGCAGCTGACAACAACCAGAAAATGACCACACTCCAAGAAAAGGTGAAGCTTCAGGGAAGATTACTCCAGGAACTAATGGACAAAGACAAGAGATATAATCTGCGCATAATTGGAATAGAAGAAGGAGCCGAATATCAGAGCAGAGGGCTTAATCATGTTCTCAATAAAGTTATTGCAGAAAACTTCCCCAATCTCACAGGGGACCCCATCCAGGTAACCGAAGCCTATAGGACACCTGGCAGGCCAGACCCCAGGAAAACCACCCCAAGGCACATAATATTCAAGACTACAGACCTCAAGATTAAAGAGCAAATTCTGAATTCAGCCAAAGCAAAGAAGGAAACTTTTTTCAATGGGAAGAGGATTCGAATAACATCCGACTTATCCACACAAACTTACCAAGCTCGAAGTGAGTGGAAGAACACCATCCAAGTACTTCAGAATAACAATTTACAACCTCGGATCAAATATCCAGCGAAACTGGAGTTCACATTCGAAGGGAGAACCAGATCTTTCCACACCAAAGAGGAGCTAAAGGAGTATGTGAATAAAAAACCAGCCCTACAGCGAATATTAAGAGGGGAAGCCCACCCAACAGAGATCGTAAAAGACACACAGACAGATTCAGAAAGAAACTTCAATAGCCAAAGTCCAGCAGAAACACAAGCTCACTAAAGACAAGAAGAAAAAAAAAAAAACAACAGGAAAAAACAGCCCAACAAGAAAATGGAAGGAGAAAAAACACCCTTATCCTTGATCTCTTTAAATATAAATGGCTTAAACTCCCCGATCAAGAGGAGCAGACTGGCAGAATGGATCCGCAAGCAAAAAGTTGACATCTGTTGTCTACAAGAGACCCACCTTACAGCAAGGGACAAAAACAGGCTTCGAATGAAAGGATGGAGCAAGATCTACCAAGCAAATGCACCCACCAAAACGGCAGGTGTAGCCATCCTGATCTCAGACAAGCTGGATTTCTCTTTAAAGTCCACTCAAAAAGACAAAGAAGGACACTACATATTGATACAAGGAAAAATCCAGAATCAAGACATCACGGTGATAAATGTATACTCACCGAACAAAAGAGGCCCGACATATGTCAAGCAAATTCTCACAGAATTACAGAGCAAGATAGATGCAAACACAATCATAGTGGGTGACTTTAATACTCCTCTCTCTCCAAGAGACAGATCCAACACCCAGAGGATTAGTAAGGGAGCTGAGGACCTAAATAACACCATTGCCCAAATGGATCTAACAGACCTATATAGAACCTTCCACCCTACAGAGACCCAATACACCTTCTTTTCAGCAGCCCATGGATCATATTCCAAAATAGACCACGTCATAGCCCACACAAAGAACCTCAGCAAATACAAAAGAATTGACATCATCCCATGTATTATATCTGATCACAGTGGATTAAAGGTAACCCTCAACAACAAAGGATACCACAGAGCCTATACACACTCTTGGAGGCTAAACCCCACGCTGCTATCCAACACTTGGGCCACAGATCAAATTAAAGATGAAATCAACGAATTCATAAGCCACAATGACAAAGAAAACACATCACAAAGAAACCTATGGGACACAGCTAAGGCAGTACTGAGGGGCAAGATCATTGCACTCAGTACCCACATTAAAAGAATGGAAGCAGAGCAGGTGAATACCCTCACGATGAAACTAAAACAACTGGAGAAACAAGAAATGACAGAATCTAAAACGACTAGGAGGGGAGAGATTACAAAGATTAAAGAAGAGATAAATCTGATTGAAAATAGAAAGACCATTCAACAAATAAATAAGACTAAAAGCTGGTTCTTTGAGAAAATAAACAAAATTGACAGACCCCTTGCAAGACTCACAAAAAAAAGAAGAGAAGAGACTCATATTCGTAAAATCAGGGACTCCACAGGAAAAATTACAACAAATACACACGATATTCAAACAATCATAAGGAGCTATTTCCAAAACCTCTACTCAACAAAAAACAATAATTTTACAGAAATGGATCAATTCTTAGAGAAGTACAAACTGCCCAAACTGAACCAAGAAGAAATAAATCAACTAAATAAACCAATAACTTACGGTGAGATACAGGAGGTAATCAAGAACCTCCCTACTAAGAAAAGCCCAGGCCCAGATGGATTCACCAATGAATTCTACAAAACCTTTAGTGAGGAGCTAATTCCAATACTCCTCAAACTCTTCCGCGAAATAGAAACGGAGGGAAAAATCCCGAACTCATTCTACGAAGCTAATATCATACTCATCCCCAAACCAGGCAAAGATCCAACAAAAAAAGAGAACTACAGACCAATATCACTAATGAACACAGATGCAAAGCTCCTCAATAAAATATTAGCTAACAGGATCCAGAAAGTGATCAAGAATATCATACATCATGACCAAGTAGGCTTCATCCCTCAGTCACAAGGATGGTTCAACATCCGTAAATCAATCAATGTAATTCACCACATAAACAGAACTAAAATCAAGAATCACATTGTTATCTCAGTCGATGCCCAAAAAGCCTTTGACAAAATACAACATCCATACCTATTAAAAGCTTTGGAGAGAACAGGAATAGAGGGAACATTCCTCAAAACAATAAAAGCCATATACAACAGACCAACTGCTAATATCATATTAAATGGAGAGAAACTTAAATCATTCCCCCTAAACACAGGAACAAGACAAGGATGCCCACTCTCCCCACTTCTGTTCAACATAGTACTGGAATCCCTAGCCATAGCAATAAGGCAAGAGGAGGACATCAAAGGGATACACATCGGCAAGGAAGAAATCAAGTTATCCCTATTCGCAGACGACATGATCTTATATCTCAAGGACCCAAAAAACTCAGTACCCAAACTCCTACATCTAATAAACCAATTTGGCAAAGTAGCAGGATACAAAATCAATCCACAAAAGTCAGCAGCTTTTCTGTACACCAGCAATAGACAAACAGAAAAGGAAATTATGGAAACGATTCCATTTACAGTAGCCAAAAAAAGAATAAAGTACCTAGGGATCAACTTAACCAAGGACGTGACGGACCTATTCAATGAAAACTACAAAAATCTAATAAGGGAAATCAAAGAAGACACAAGGAGATGGAAAGACCTCCCATGCTCATGGGTAGGCAGAATCAATATAGTGAAAATGGCCATACTGCCCAAATTGTTATACAAATTCAATGCAATACCTATCAAAATCCCAGCCACATTCTTCACTGAAATAGAGAAACCAATCCATAAATTCATATGGAACAGCAAAAAACCTAGAATAGCCAAAGCAATTCTAGGCAAAAAACATAGTGCAGGAGGTATCACCATACCAGACTTCAAGCTCTACTACAAGGCCATCATAACAAAAACAGCATGGTATTGGTATAAAAACAGATCGGAAGACCAGTGGATTAGAATTGAAGACCCAGAAATAAAACCGCACTCTTACAGCCAACTGATATTCGACAAAGGAGCTAAAGACATACAATGGAATAAACATAGCCTCTTCAACTACTGGTGCTGGGAGAACTGGGCAGCCATATGCAGAAAACTCAAAGTAGACCCAAGCCTATCACCATGCACCAAGATCAACTCAAAATGGATCAAGGACCTCAACATCAGACCTGAATCCTTGAAACTACTGAAGGACAGAGTAGGAAAGACACTAGAACTTATAGGCACAGGAGGGAACTTCCTGAATAGAGTCCCAGGCGCACAACAAATAGGGGAAAGACTCAACAAATGGGACTACTACAAATTAAAAAGTTTCTGCACAGCTAAGGTCATAGCCACCAAAATAGAAAGACAGCCAACGATATGGGAAAGGATATTTACCAGCACAGCAACAGACAAAGGCCTGATATCTGTCATCTACAGAGAACTCAAAAAACTAAGCCACTCCAAGCCCAATAAACCTATTAGGAAATGGGCAAAAGAGCTAAAGAGAGACTTCACAAGAGAAGATATAAAAATGGCAAAGAAACACATGAGGAAATGCTCAACATCCCTGCTAGTAAAGGAAATGCAAATAAAAACAACCCTGAGATACCACCTCACCCCAGTTAGAATGGCCTATACTCTGAACTCAGGAAACAACAAATGCTGGAGGGGCTGTGGGGAAAGAGGAACCCTTCTCCATTGTTGGTGGGAGTGCAAATTAGTACAGCCACTTTGGAGAACAGTATGGAGGTTTCTCAAAAAGCTCAATATAGACCTACCCTATGACCCAGCCATACCACTCCTAGGCATCTATCCTAAACAGCAAAACCCAAGATATCAAAAGGACATTTGTACTTCCATGTTTATCGCAGCACAATTCACAATAGCCAAAATTTGGAAACAACCCAGATGCCCCTCCACAGATGAATGGATCCAAAAAATATGGTACTTATACACAATGGAATACTACATAGCGATTAGGAATGGTGAAATATTGTTATTTGCAGGGAAATGGTCAGAACTCGAACAAATAATGTTGAGTGAGACAAGCCTAGAACACAGAAAACAAAGGGGCATGATCTCCCTGATATATGACTGTTAACAAAGGGAGATGGAGAGACAGTAGAGACCAAGTCTGTGATCACTGTATATGTGCTTGATACATTGTATACTGCATATGGGTCTACCTGACCTAGACAAGGGATGGGAAAACAGGTTGTAAGATACCACAAGAAATGTACACAATGCCCTACTATGTAACTGCACCCTCTTTGCACAGCACCTTGTAAAAAAAAAAAATTTATGTTCAATTGATAATAAAAAAAAATTAAAAAAAAAAAAAAAAAGAAAAAAAAAATAATACATTCATACACACATATATATGCATATATATATATATATATATATATATGAGAGTTAATGGGATGGTTTCACTGAAAAGTGAAAAAATTTTTTTAAAGTTTGTGAATAACTAGAAATTTTTCCTTTCCATTAGTTTTCTTTCTTTCTATTTTCTTAAAGTATGATTTCACTCTGTAGCCTAGGCTGGCTTCAAACTCATGATTCTCCTGCCTCAACCGCTCTAGTACTAAACTGAATGTATGTTCCACTATGTCCATCCAATTTCCATTATAAAAATAAGTTTTTTAAAATTATTTCAGAAGCTTGGAATTGAGTTGTGCCATTGTTTAGAACATGTGAGACTGAATGGATTCTGATTATTCTTTTCATATACAGACATCTTTGTCTTTTCAGTTGTGTTAATATTACTGGAAGTACTCTATCTGCTATTAAACTCCCATGCAGAATATATTTGATAATTATTTCATGCTTTAGTTGGATACACAATTTTATCAAATGAACACCACTCACAGTAGATGTAAAACAATCTGACAGTTTATAATCAGGGGACACAAGACAGTGCAGGATCTCAGTTACCTTTATCAGTGCTTAGAATTCTTTACTATCCATTTAGTCACATTGTGGTGCATAATAATTAAAAATAATAGTTCTTTAAGGGTTTTGGTGTGGTGGTACAAATCTAATAGTGGGTAAATGTCCAAATCATTCCCTTAGTGTGCCATGTAAAAATATGAGGTAAAGAGATAGGATGATTAAGAATAAAAATTATTGAACATATCAGTGACTTCGAGAAGAATGATTTTGCCTTTAAGAGATAGAGAAAATTGTTTTTAAAAAAGATTTGAGGGATATACAAAGCGCTTTTGATGTAGCAGATTCAGGCCAAAAATATACTTGGAAAATTTACTTCTCAGAATAGGTAGGAAGTAAATAAGTAGAAATGAATACATATTTAATATTAAATTTTTTTGCTGCTACAAAACCACCACTTAGTCAATATGTGAGCAAGAAATACACTGGAAATTTATCATCAAATAACCTGATTTGAAATCTAGTTTAAATAAGTGTCATTTCTTTTTGTCCAAGAATGGGACTCAAACTCAGTATCTGATGGTTTCACGGTGACTGGTGCTTTATCACCTGAACTTTGCCTCAAGCCTCTGAAAAATATCTTGTTCAGAGGCAAGACATTGGCTACAACTACAGCAACAATTAAAATAGGTAAATATAATTAAATTAATGTCATACAATCTTTCCTCAAATGATTCTAAACTGTTATCATGTAAGAGACACAATTGTATGGGGTGCTTTTCAAAAACAGCATTTCTTTTTTTAATTAATTTATTTATTGTCAATGTAATGTACAAAGGAGTTACAGTTTCATACATGATGCAGTGAGTACATTTCTTATCAAACTTGTTACCTCCTCCTTTGTTTCCCTCCCACCTTCTCCCCCATTCCTTCCCACCCTCCCATGGTATTGTTGTTACATTGGTTTGCCTTTTACCCTTTCTCTCTCCATTTTGGTGTTCCCCTTCCCTAGTTCCAATAAATGTGCAATACCCATTGATACCAAAGTCAGCATTTCATATCTCCAGGTATTCTGATTCAGTATCTGATTTATATGCCAAAATGCAAATCAAAACAACACTGAGATTCCACCTCACCCCAGTAAGAATACCTCATGAATAGGGCCAAGTCATTCTTTCTAATAGAAGCACAGAATTCCATTGTGAATATGTACCACATTTTCTTGATCCATTCATGTAATGAGGGGCAGCTGGGTTGGTTCCATATTTTAGTGATGGTAAATCACGCTATGATAAACATAGATGTTCTTGTAGATTTAATGTGATCTTGTTTGTAATCCTTTGGGTAAATGTCCAGCTATGTACATATGATCACATAAGATGATGCTAAGTGAAATGAAGTCCAAGTTATGGAAATAAGTGGTTCATTATTGTTGCTGTTATTTTCAACATTCTATGTGAAATTATGCCTTTTTCTTTTGTTCTTCTTCCCTATTGTTTAGCCCTTGCTGTCACTGTATTTGATTTTGGTATCCTGGGTATTGTATATACATTTATCTGAACTAGCAAAGAGAAGGAGAACATCAAAATGGTGAGACAAAGGATAAAAGGTGAACCAATGCAACAGCACTACTTAACAAGACAATAAGATGCAAACAAACTGTACAATTTGGGGGGAGGGAATTGTGAAGGGGTTATGTGGGAGAAAAATGAGGGAGGAGATAACTAGCTTGACAAGAAATGTACTCACTGCCTTATATATGCAACTGTAACCCCTCTGTACATCACCATGACAATAAAAATTTAAAAATAAATAATAAAAGGGGATAGTTTGTTTGGTGTGTGTACCCATTGAAAAATTGGAGAAATATACTACTATGCTTCCTAACCCTTTGTAACTCTTCAGTCAGCTAAAAAGAAATTTCTGATTATTTCCTGATTGATTGTCATTCTTCATTATTTGGCAGTAGACTTTGTAGTTAATTCTATCAAACAAGGTCTCCCAAGAAGCATTGTACTTCCATTTACTGCACTTATTTATTAAAATACGTTAAGGGACTTCCAGGAAGACGGCAGGGGAGCTGCAGTGCACTAGCTGAGCTCCCTCCGACATCGCAGTTTTCTCACCCCATAGAAACTTTTACTACTGGAAAGACAACCAGAGTAAGTTGTATCAGTACAGGGATTCTGGCCAGGAAGGAAAAATCCACATTGCTCATCTGGAAACACAGATTCGAGCTCTGGGCGGCATCCCACCACCACGCCAGTGCCGGCGCCTGCACAGCGCCCAGCACAGCAACCCACACTCCACGCAGCTAAAGCACACAGTGGAGACCAGGGAGAAATACTCCAGATGGCGGCTGAGCACAGACAACCTGAAATCACAGAGAAAGTGTGAGTACCCCATGAAAGATATTCTCACTCGTGCCCACAGGGCAGCTTCTGGAAGGCAGCCCTTCCCCCATCGCCAGAGCAAAGCGCCATATTTGCCACTGGCATAGGCTCAGACCAGATTGGAACTAAAGTGGGCCTGGGGAAAGCCAGGTCAAAGGAGCCATCTTTGAAAAGGGCAAGAGGGACCAACGAGTGAGAGTCAGCTCCGCCCAGGAGAACGCCCCCTGCCCAGGCAGGAGGCATGTCCTGGGCCATGGCTTAGCCAGAGGTGCCCCACCCTGCACACCAGAAGTTCTAATTTAAAGGGAAAGCAGCGAGCAGCTCCCGGTGTCACAAAACACCAGACAGGGGAACGAATAGCTCCTGAGACAATTAAACGGTCTGGTCACAGAGGAAGCCCAATTCCCAGGCCGAAACGGAGCTGCTTTCCATAGCCACCACCACCAAGGAGGCCGCCCCGCCCAGGAGGGAGAAGCCTCACCCAGGCAAGCAACTCTCAGCCGGGTTGAACAGGCCAGAGGCGCCCCGCCCTGCTGAGTCCACAGCCTATTCAAAGCCAGTTGATAAAGGCCTTGGCCACACAGCAGCCAGAGGAGCAAACTGAAATCAAGCCAAACCCAGCCAATAAGGAATATAGACTACAGACCATCACAAGGAAACAAGAGACTGGGGAAAGACCACCCAAACAAGGAGGAATCCTTTTTTTTTTCTTTCTTTTCAACATTTTTTAAACTTTAAAAAAAAATTTTTTTTTCACTTCGGAAACGTCGTCGTTTTTTTTTTTTTTTATGTTTTCTATTTTTACCTGTTTGTTTTATCAAGTTTTTCCTTTTTTGTTTGTTTGGGTTGTTCCTATTCTGATTTTTTCATTTTTATTTTTTTTCTTTTTTAAATAATTTTTCTTTGTTTTGTGCATCTGTCTTCCACTATTTTTACTTTATTTCTCTCTTTGCATTCTCTTTCTTTAAAAATTACTTTCCTATGAATAACAACTACACTCTTTTCTGCTAACTTTCCATTATCTATCATTTCAACCTTGTTCTTTCTACTGATTCTACTCTGCTCCACATTTCCATGTCACCGAAAATAAACCAAAACCACCACCCCCATCCCCAATACATTTTACTCTATTCACTTTACTACCTCCAACTTACACTCCTGACTTACTGCCTGGACCTCCAGTCTCCATTGACTCCTGGTTATTGGATAGAGGGTAGCCCAGCTTAATCTGAGTGAATCAAAGAGGTTCATAGAGAAAGCCAGTCCTAAAAGAACTTAATATAAAAATAAGAATTGCTTATAGGGTTGTAACAGTAAATAAGTAACTACTGAATACAGGGCCCAGGATCAGTTGTTATATTGAAATTGTATTCTTTAGGAACACCAAATCTAATTTTATAGACAGGTATACAGGGTATCTGTACATAATTGTGAACTTGTAAGATTTATACAACAGTGCTTGGTAAGGGCTGCGTTGGGTCTTAAACGGTGCTCACGGTGCTAGTAGAATGGCATCCCCAATTCAAATGGGCAGAAGGAACACAAGAAAGATGGCAAACAATGAAGTCTTATCCCCCACTCAAAACAAGCAGGAAGCAGAGCAGTCAATCAAGGACATAGAAGAGAACCCCCAAAATGCTCTAAAAAAAAAACCTACTGATAAACATGATAAATGAAAAGTTTGAATCTCTTCAGTCAATTATTCTAGAGCATGAGGAGGCAAAGCAAAAATTAAGGGAGAATTTCATGGCATCCACAAATAGAAAGATAAAAGAACTTCAAGAGTCAGATGAAAAGATAGCTAACCAGCTTAAAGATTTGAGAGACAACACTGAAAACCAAAGTAATGAAGTTAATGAAGTAAAGAAGTCCATACAAGACCTAAGAAATGACATGGAAATCATCAGGAAAGACCAGTCAGAAGGAAAAGAGATTCGAAATCAAGTAGCTAGCCTACAGTCCCGACTAACTGAAGAGGAGGATCGAATTTCAGGAGCTGAAGATTCCTTAGATTCTATGGAGAAAGATCAAAAATCAATACAAATCCAGTCCAATCAACAAAACAGATCGCTACAGGAGATTCAAGACATGATCAGGAAGCCCAATTTAAGGATAATGGGTATTGAGGAAAACTTGGGAGAAAGAGGTTAATGGGATAGGCAACCTATTTAACAAAATATTAGCTGAGAAGTTCCCAAATATCCAGAAGAAAAGGCCTATACAGATAAAAGAAGCATTTAGAACCCCAAAGCGACCAGACCAGAATAGGACATCCCACCAACACATTGTGATCAAAACAGATTCAGCAGAGTGCAAGGAAAAAATACTCAAAGCTGTTTGGGCAAAGAAAACAATCAAATATAAAGGAAAAGCAATCAGAATTACCCCAGACTTCTCAGCAGACACCATGAAAGCAAGGAGAGCCTGGAATGAAGTATACCAAACACTAAATAAAAATAAATACCAACCAAGAATTCTGTACCCAGCTAAATTCTCATTCATAGCTGAAGGTCAAATAAAAATCTTCCGCAGTAAGGAAAAACTGAAACAATATATCTCCACCAAACCAGCTTTACAGAAAATCTTCAAAGATGTACTATACAGGGAAAATAATCAAGATACCAATACAGACAGAGAAATGAACCCTAATTAGTAAACATCAGACCAAGAAATGGGAAGACACAGCTTTAAACAAGATAGTGATAATGAAAGGAACAAACGATCATCTCTCAATAATAACTCTCAACATTAATGGGCTTAATTCTCCAATCAAATGACATAGACTCATAAGTTGGATCAAAAATCAAGATCCATCTTTCTGCTGCCTCCAAGAGACACATCTATCCAGCAAAAGTAAACATCTAAAAGTTAAAGGCTGGAAACAAATCTATCAAACAAATGGCCCCAATAAGCCAGCTGGAGTTGCAATCCTAATATCAGACAAAATTGACTTCAAATTAAAAAAGGTAAGAAGACACCAAGAAGGTTACTACATACTAGTAAAGGGATCTCTCCTACAGGAAGATATAACCATTCTAAATATCTACACACCAAATGCAGGAACACCCAGCTTCAACAAACAAACACTACTGACTCTAAAAACAAACATAAACTCAAACATATTGATGGTTGGGGAGGTTAACATTCCACTATCACCTCTATCACCACTATCAACATGCCAAAAACTGAAAAAGAAACCACAGAACTAAACAATTGCATAGACCAAATAGACTTAACCGAAATCTACAGAATATTCCACCCAGCAACGACAGAATACACATTTTTTCAGCAGCACATGGAACATTCTCCAAAGAAGATCACATCTTAGGGCACAAAGAAAATCTGTACAAATTCAGAAGTATCAAAACCATTCCCTGCATTCTCTCAAACGACAATGGAATAAAATTAGAGTTCAACTCAGACAGCCACCACAGAACATGCTACAATTTATGGAGACTAAACAACACACTGCTGAACCATCAGAGGGTCATTGAAGAAATTAAAACAGAAATTCAAATGTTTATGGAATTAGACCAAGTTGAGGACACAAAGTACCAGCTCCTTTGGGACACAGCACAGGCAGTACTCAGAGGAAAATTTATATCTCTGAGTGCATACTTCAACAAACTGGAGAAACAGCAACTCAATATTTAAAGAAGCACCTTAATTTCCTTGAGAGAGAAAAACAAGCAAAACCCCAAGGCAATAGACGGAAGCAAATAATTAAAATCAAATCAGAATTAAATCAATTAGAGACGAAAAAACCATCGAAAGAATCAACAAAACAAAGAGTTGGTTTTGGAAAAAATCAACAAGATAGACAGACCCCTGGCACACCTGACCAAAAAACAAAGGTAGCACACTCAAATAAACAAGATAAGAGATGAAACAGGTAACATCGCCACAGAAATAACCGGAATTCAGAAAATAATAAGGGACTATTTTGCAAACCTTTATGCCTACAAATTCGAGAACGTGGAAGAAATGGATGATTTCCTAGAAAAAATTCATATCCCTAAACTGAACCATGAAGATTTAAACCTTCTAAACCGACCCATATCCAGTATTGAAATAGAAACGGCAATAAATGATCTCCCATCCAAGAAAAACCCAGGTCCAGATGGATTCACTGCAGAATTCTACAAGGCCTTCAAAACAGAATTCACACTAATATTTTTCAAACTGTTCAATGAAATTGAAAAAGAACGTTCACTTCCAGACTCATTCTATGAACCCAGTATAACCCTCATCCCAAAACCAGGCAGGGACTCATCACGGAAAGAGGACTATAGACTGATCTCCCTGATGAACATAGACGTAAAAATTCTCAACCAAATTCTGGCCAATCGACTTCAGTAGGTCATCAAAAAAATCATACACCACAATCAAACTGGATTCATCCCAGGGATGCAAATTTGGTTTAATATACGCAAGTCAATTAATGTAATCCACCACATTAACCAGAGCAAGCTAAAGAACCACATGGTTTTATCTCTGGATGCGGCAAAAGCATTCGATAAAATCCAGCACCCATTTATGCTAAAAGCCCTGGAAAAACTGGGATTCCAGGGAACATTCCTGAATATAATCAAGGCAGTATATGACAAACCAACAGCAAGCATAACTCTAAATGGTGAAAAACTAAAGCCATTCCCTTTAAAATCAGGAAAAAGGCAGAGATGTCCACTCTCTCCCCTGCTCTTCAACATAGTACTAGAATTCCTAGCCAGAGCAATCAGGCAAGAAGAAAATATAAAGGGGATCCAAGTAAGAAAAGATGAAGTTAAACATTCTCTCTTCGCAGATGACATGATCCTATAACTAAAGAATCCCATAGACTCTACTCCCAAGCTACTAGAGCTGATCCAAAACTTTGGCAATGTTGCAGGATAAAAAAAAAAAAAAAACCTCCAAAAATCAACGGCCTTTCTCTATAATAACGACCTGAAGACCAAGGCTGAAATCAGGAAAGCAACTCCCTTTGCAATAGCCCCCAAAAACATAAAATACCTAGGAATTACCTTAACCAAAGAAGTGAAAGACCTCTTTGAGGAGAACTTTAAAAGCTTGAAAAACGAAATTAAGTCAGAACTAAGGAAATGAAAAACTTCCCATGCTCCTGGATTGTGAGGATTAATATAATCAAAATGGCAATATTCCCAAATCTACAAATTCAAATCAATATCCATTAATGTCCCAACACCATTTTTAGATGAAATAGAGGAAGCTATCCAGAAATTCATATGGAATAATAAAAGACCTAGAATAGCAAAAACAATCCTAAGCAGAAAGAACAGTGCTGGAGGAATTACAATACCCAACTTCAGCTTGTATTATAAAGCTATAGTAATAAAAACAGCTTGCTATTGGCACCGAAACTGGCCTGAAGACCAATGGAACAGAATTGAAGACCCAGGAATGAACCCACAGAATTACGCCTACTTAATCTTTGATAAAGGAGCTAAAACAATAGTTTGGAATAAGGATAGCCTCTTTAACAAATTGTGCTGGCAAAACTGGCTCAACACTAGCAACAAACTAAAACTAGATCCTTATATATCACCCTGCACCAAAATCAATTCCAAATGGATCAAAGACCTCGAAATCAAAACAGACACCCTGAAAACACTAAAGGAAGGAGTAGGAGAAACACTTGGGCTCCTTGGCCCAGGACGGAACTTCCTTAACAAACACCCAAAAAGGCTACAAATCAAAGAAAGCTTGGACAATTGGGACTGCATCAAACTTCAGAGCTTCTGTATGGCAAAGGACATAGCTCGCAAGATAAACAGAAAGCCCATAGATTGGGACAAGATCTTTACTGGCCATTCAACGGACAAAGGCCTCATATCTAAAATATATGCAGAACTAAAAAAATTACCTTCTTCCAAAACAAAACCGCAAAGAACCAATAGCCCCCTCATCAAGTGGGCTAAATACTTACAAAGAGACTTCTCTGATGAGGAATTGAGAATGGCCAAGAGACATATGAAAAAATGCTCTACATCACTGGCCATAAAAGAAATGCAAATCAAAACAACATTGAGATTCCATCTCACCCCAGTAAGAATGTCATATAACAATAAAACTAACAATAACAGTTGTTGGAGGGGATGTGGCCAAATGGGAACCCTACTTCATTGTCGGTGGGGATGTAAACTGGTTCAGCCACTATGGCAAGCATTATGGAGAATCCTCAGAAGGCTAAATATAGAACTCCCCTATGACCTAGCAGCCCCACTTTTGGGTATCTATCCAAAAGACCACAAACAAAATCACAGTCATCACCAGCACAACAATGTTTATCCCAGCACAATTTGTCATAGCGAGAATCTGGAACCAACCCAGATGCACCTCAGTAGACAAATGGATCAGGAAAATGTGATACATATACACAATGGAAGTTTATGCCTCAATCAGAAATAATGACATTGCCCCATTTGTAAGGAAATGGAAAGACTTTGAAAAAATTATTCTAAGTAAAGTGAGCCAGACCCAAAGAAACATGGACTCTATGGTCTCCCTTATTGGGAATAATTAGTACAGGTTTAGGCAAGTCATAGCAGAGCATCACTGGGCCCAGTAGATATACCCTTATGAACACATACGATGATGCTAAGTGAAATGAACTCCGTGTTATGGAGACAATTGTTATATCAAAGTTGTAACAACATTCAACATCCCATGTGTATCTGCAGCTTCTATTATTGATGATGTTCTTGTATCACCTTCCTGTGGTTGTACCTACACTATCTCTGTAATCTTTTCTGAGTACATTGGAAACTGTGTATACTGGTATTGGGACTCTTAAATTGAGAGGGAATACCAAAATTGAGAGACACAGGGTAAAATAAAACAAATAACTACAAAAGCAGTACTTCCAAAACTGTTTGGTGTAAGTGAACTGAACACCTCAGGGGGGGAAAGGGAAAGTGGGAGGGGGAGGGGGTATGAGGGACAAGTTAACAAACAGTACAAGTAATGTATGCAATTCCTAAGGTATGAAACTGTAACCTCTCTGTACATCGGTTTGATAATAAATATTTGAAAAAAAATAAAATTGGTTAAGATTTTAGAATAGTGTTTGACATATTATAAATGGTATATGAGTGTTCATCATTAGTATTCTTATTTCTATAAAGGAACTTAAGCATCATCACTTTGCGTGTGTTTATGCATGCAGGTATGTTTGTGCAAACGCACACAGAAGCGGCCATCTTGGGATGCATACAGTTGGTCATATCAGGCAAGTGTTTTGCTGATGACTCCCATGTCCAGTGATCTTGATGGCCCCTATGAAGTTGACTAATGGCAGGAATCTCAAGAATTTATTCCATGAAATGGATGCCAGGGGATCAATTCTCATAATTTAGCATCTCTGATTAGTATTTTAAATATAATTAGCCCCAAATTGCAGAAATATTGTTTTTCCTTTGAGTTTAATTCCAAATAGTCAGTCTCTTCTCAAGACACTTTACAGTTTTCAAACAGTATCTTTCACATTTGCTCATTTGATTATAAAAATGAACTTACGCAGTGGATAAGAAATGAAAATAGAGCAAAATGCCGGTGCACCTGTAAGGAATATATGACGTGGGTTATGATTTCTACCGTCACAGGTTCATAGAACAAGAAAGTTACAATTAAATTTTCCCTTTCTATTTTATGCTAGCATTTGCATCAATTCATTATCGGTACGGAATACTCTAGTTCTAAAATTAAATATAACAAAATTTGTAGAATTTAAAAAAATATTTCTTTGTACTTATTAACATTGAATTCAGTTTATGAGTGTTATCTTCCATTATAGAGAAGTGACTATCTTATGGTATCTTATGATTTTATTTCACAATAACCTACATCAAACATAAAAGCCCACGCCTTCAAAGTCCTAGCAAAGCAGAATATTTCTCAGATAATTCAATATCCCTTATTCTTCTCACACTCATATTCTTCTGCTGCACTTTTATGAATGATAGCTTAAATTTTTTGTACGTTTCCTGTGGAGATATGTTCCAAATTATCTTGTTTCCTTCAAATGTGTAGTACCTAGACTCTGTAGCTATATCTAAATAATCAGTATCTTCTAAACATGTTTGAAAGGCATTAGTTTATGGAAACATTAAGTAGAAAATACAAGGAGGTTGGCTTTGCTGTTGTGATCCTCCAGCCTCATCCTCCTAAGAAATGGCATAGTATGCATGAGCCACTAACACATCTGTTATTGCTATTCATCATACAGAAGGAAACCAGTCTTACTTTGGCTACATCTTCCAAAGTAAAAGAAACTGATGTTTGTTTTAAGTACTCTAAAATCTATACTGAGATCTATACTGAGATAATACTACTTTATCATAGAAATTTCTCCTGCCAAACTTTTCAGGGCTGAAGATTAAACTAAGGGTCTCACAAATGTTAGGCGAGTCCTCTACCACTGGGTTATATCTCCAGCTCTAAAGCTAACTTTTGAACAATTGAATGAGTATGAAGATTAGCTTTAAACGTCATGAAATAACCAGTAAAGTAATATAGCTATCAAAAGCAATATCATAAAAAAGAACTATGTTTCAAAACGGGCATCAAATGGTTTAAAAGCAACAGCAGGTTTTTCTATGGCTATATTCTGGTGGTATGGCTCATCAGGGGAGCTATTTTTAGACCTAAACTAAAAAATGGTTATAAGATTAAAAGAATATGGCTTTCATACAAATTCTTACACAGACTTAGTGAGTGTCGGAAAAAATGCAGGACTGAAGAGACAACCACACAGAGAACATTAGACTCAAGAATTCCAACTTGAAGCAATACATTATTACCTTCATAATGATGTGATTTCTGGCATGAAAAGTACCTGCAGGAAGAATCTTTTCAAGTATATTGGAGGAGAGAAAAAATTCAGAATAGATATGACCAGTAGCTATAACCAGAAACATTTTAAATGAAAGTATACTAAGAATCTAAATTTGAATTGTTTCCAATGTGGAGATTATAAGGAAACATAAAACACAAACATAATTTTAATAGAAATTATAGGTAGTCTACATGATAAAAATTATACAATTCCTTGCAAAAACATTATTAATAAAAGCACAAGTTTGGACAATAGTTTGATTTTAATTTTGTTAGTTTTTTCATTGTATGTTTTAGAACTCTCTTAGGTAAAATTTGAGATTAATTTGTCCTCATTTTGAAAGATTTCTTTTATCATGAAATTAATTTCCTAATCATTGTGAATATAATTTATTTTGAAATTGACATATAATAGAGACTTCCATTTTCTTTTGATTAACATTTGTATGGAGGGTGTCTTCATTTTTTTATGTTTATCTTATTTGCATGTGAAATTATAACATATTTTATAGTGTGTGAATATAAAGATAGGTGTTTGTTTTGTGGTTTGGTTTTTGATTCAGGGTAGCTTATGATGGCCAAAATTTCTTGATCTTCCTGCCTCAGTTTCCAGAGTGCTGGAATTATAAATGTGTACTACCACTCCTACCTACAACTCCTACCTGTGTCTTACACTTTATCCAATCTGATAATCACTGTCCATTAATTGAGGTATTTAAATAATTTATATTTAACATAGTTATTAACATAAAGTTTGAATTACCATCTCTGTATTTTTTCTTTGTCCTATTTGCTTAATCTCTTTTTATTTTCATTTGAGATATCGTTGATGATTTATTTCACCTTCTTGCTGGCTTCTTCTATGCTTCATATTAGCTAAAATCTGTTTTTTAGTGATAACTTTGGATATGCATTGTATAAAGTTAAGACACAGTGATATTGCACTTATTTTGTATTATAAAACCGTAGTTTTGTAAATGTTATATAACATAATGTATTCTAATTGCACTTATTTTGTATTATAAAACCATAGTTTTGTAAATGTTATATAACATAATGTATTCTAATTATTTACAATTACAATCAGTTATCTTCAAAAGGTAGTAAGGATGAGGAATACCCTTAATATCTAACCTAACAGTTACTTTTCTAAGATTCTTTTTCTTTCTTTGTGTAAATCTAGGTTACTATCTATTACAAAAGTTCCTTCTGCTTGAAAGATGATATTTGAAGAAGGTCTTCTGCTGCTGAATTATTTTTCATCTTTTATATGTCTGAAATCTACATTTTTCCTTCATTTCTTCAGAGTAGACCTACATGTAGCCTAATTTTCACCTTTAGAATGTTAAAGATGTTTCTACAATTTCTCTTTCAATAATATTAATGTTTTTTTCTTTGTAAATAGTTATACAAAGGGGTTTCAATTTTCTTTCCCTTGTGATTTTTTTGAAAAGAAATTGGCCATCATATTTACCTTATTCTTCTGTAAAGATTTCTTTTTCCTCTGACTGCTTTTCAGTCATCTCTCTATCATTACTTTTGGGAAATAGTTTTTGTTATGTTCTGATGAAGTTGTCTTTATTTCTGTTTGCCTGATTTGTGGTAATTTATTTGAGTTTTCTTGAGGGAATGTTTTAATACATGTCCAAGTCTGGCCTTGATGTCATAACACTATGTTCATAAGTGCTGGGATTATAGTTATGAACACTGTGTACATCTTCATATCTCAATGCATATGGTCCATTGAACTTTTTGACTTTATGGGATTGTAGTTTTCATTAAATACAGTAAATGTATAGCCATCATTTTCTCTGCTTCTTATGTGTGTGTGCGTGTGTGTGTGTGTGTGTGTGTGTGTGCGTGCACTTGGTCACATGTGTGTGCAGACCAGTCCTGGTACTTAAACTCAAGGCCAGATGCTGTCCTTAAGCATTTTTGCCCAAGGCTACAGTTCTACCATGGGAATGAAACTCCATCCGGACTTTCTTGGTAGCTAACTGGAGATAAGAATTCTGTAGGGAACCGAAGGAGATGTAGGGAGCTGGCAACAAAGTTCATCCTAACCTCTGGCTATGTTATTATCTTAAGGACTTGCAAGGACATAGCTTACCTGAAGGACAGCACTACAGAGATGTTTTATTATGTCCACAAGAGACTGTTTTATATTAACCATTCAACCTTGTTTTACTGCCTCTTGTTATTTACCAAATTCAGGGCCTTCTTGTTTTCTTAAACTTTAGTTAATCCTATGCCATTCCCTGATTCCTAAACTGTATATAAGCTGGAAGTTAAGAATAAACGGGGATGCAGTCTTGAGCTACAGTCTTGAGCTGCAGACCTTCTAAACCCCATCTTTTGTCTTTTGCCTCTTCTTTTGTATCTTTCTTTTTCTTTAACCCTCACCCCCTCAATCAGGATTTCCTTTCGCTGCCAGCTGGCTCTGGCAAATGGCGCCCGAACAGGGATCTGAAAACCTGGGACTATGGCAGAGGACCCCACTGAAGTAAGAGGACATCAGATCACTTGGGAAAGAGAGCAGGAGAGAGTACAGAAAATAAGTCAAGAGTAAAATATTATGGGACAAGGTAACAGTCTCATGCTATATGTGCAGGCCCTCAAAGGGATGCTTCTTCCCCGACGAGCATATGCAGCTGCCCAAGAAGAGCTAAGAAAATTAATAATACCTGAACCCGCTGGACTAGATAATAAGGAAGACTTAGATGGCTCAGACTCTGAGGAAAAAATATACTATGAGACTACCAAAGATATATAGACACATGTTGAAAATATGTTGAAATCAGTTATAGTCCTATTGTCACAGCTTCATCTAGAACAACAAACTCTTTAAAGGTAGATACTGGTGAGCCCCCGCCGACAATCCTGGCAGACTTCGATCCTTTCCCACCACCCCCTCTGCCTGTTATTCCCTTAACACAGCCAATACCATCTAGTCAGCCCTTAAAGGCGCCTCCTAATGATGAATTCCCTTTTGGGACAAGTGCTAATCTCACCCCTAAGCATAGTTGCTACAGCTCTCCTTGGTGCAGGCTGCTCACAGAGGAGAGGGACCTGAGGCTAGGGAAATGCTAACACCACCGAGGTAACATCTCCTGACCGAGCACTATACCATGGGAGGGGCACAATCTAAAATCTGCTCAACTTTGAGTCCAAACTTACAAATTTGGAATATTGTGTAGGACTTACATAACTTGTATGAGCGCTCAGGCAGATGAAGTTCTCTCTGTCTCTGTTTTTTTCTGCCTCTTTCTAAAGCCTGCCTGCCTGCCTGTGATAAAGGATGGGCTGGTACTAGCTTCCAAAGGTACCAATATTTGTTTAACATCTGCTTTGAAAGACACCAAGAAAGATTTTCTATTCTTATTGATGTTTGTTAACCTTGGAGATTCAGTTAAGTTCTGCTTGTTGTTGGTTAAATCCTGTTTTCTCTAGCATTGTGCACGTGGTGGACAATAGAATTGCTTGGAGGTGGAAGCCAACACATCCCCCAGGTGATGGGTGTGTAAAATTCCTCAATGCTGGCCAGGGACTTAGAGACTCAAGCTCCCAGTAACCCTGCCCTCCACCCTGAACTCTGTAACTGTGGCCTTGCAATTCAAATGCTGGAAGGTGAAGGTGTCTTGCTGTGAGCCTGCTAAGGCTCTGACCAGCTCCACCGCCATTACGCCATGCAACATGTCTGTGTTCTGTTCATGTCCTGTCTCCCATCTCTTGGACCTTCTCTGGTCATAACATCCCACTTCAGCTCCCCAGTGGAGCTAAACTGGTTTCTCAAAATGTGGCTTCATTTCCTCGCCGTATAATGTGTGAAAACCTTTGTTTGCTGGAAAAGTTTTTGTTTTCCAACTAACCACGTGGTTCTAAAATATGGGCAAAATAATATCATTTTACCACTGGAATTCCAGAAAACTTACATGGCCAATTAAAGAACAATTCTAAGTGCGCCCCAAAGCTTGTGCACAACTGTCTGTATGTCTGTTGGTTTGTTGGTAAAACTAAAAAACACAACAACAAAAAAAACCAGGTTTTAAACCCAAACTGGTCATGTTGGGGTACAAGCAAATGTGTCTAAGAAAAACTCCAAAAGGTTCTAATATGAAGCATGTGATATAAGTACAATGATGTAAAACCAGTGTTATTCTTTATGTCTATCTATGCTAAAAGTCAAATGTACATCTGATCCTGAAAATTCTTTGGTATAGACTAAGATTTTGCTTCTCCATTTTTCTCTTCTGTGCTCTCATAAACTCTTTAAGATCAAGGGACCAGAGTCATTTTGGAACAAGTGTACAAATGTGGCTGCTAACCTAGATATTCCTGACCCAGGATTAATATTTTGCTTTATAGGATGCAGGTTGACATGTGTGCTAGCTGTGTGGACTGTGGTGGTCCGTAGCTACAGGAAGCTGCCTCCACAGTCTGCTCTCAAACTGCCTGGCTTCACTACTAGTGATTCCTTATTCTCTCTTTCTTGCATAGAAAACTGCTTAGGGAATCTAGGGGTCCTGTGAAGATTTTGACAGGCCCACAGTCTTACTGCCCTGGCTCTGCCTGCCCAAGACTAATAGCAGGCCTATCATGACAGACTTGCAACCGAGAGTTGCTCCAAGGTTAAAAGCATTAGAGCTGTGTTTGGTAGCCACAGGGTTGCATTTGGGATAGCACTGGTGTCTTCTCCCACCATGTCTCAGAAACTGGCTGCTGCAGAGGGCAGACTTAGTTGGCCTTTGGTCTCTACGTGGATTTTGTGACAAGAAAGATGGTTAAAGGCCCAAGCCTTCTAAAATCTTTTTAAAGTTGTCACCCTGCTTAAACCAGTAGGGCACCAGCCTACAAAAGCCAGAGTACTCAGAGTAAGCAACTAGGGAATATTGGGAGATTTCAAATGTCTTTAACCAGTCTGTGTAGAAATTTGCAGGCAACCCAGCAGGAGGTGTGACAATCTATCCAGGGGACTCTGAGAAATGCCAATACAGCCTTGCCCAGATCCAATCCATCTCTCCTGCCTGCCTCCATCACACATGACTAAGGAGGTCTGCTGATTTGGGATGAAAGACACAGCCACTTTAGATCCACTAAATCTGAGATTTTTACATTGCCCTGACCCTTTACCCTCTTGATTGTTATTCATTTGTGTTCTCTTCCACCTGCCAGTAATGATAAATGATATGATTTGATTTGATGGCACATGAATCTCATTCATTCTGCTGTTCTCTAGGTGTTACAGCAGAACTCTGGCATGTATTTGTTGGTCAATTCCCAAGTTATAGGTAAGCTCTACTCCTACTGTTCTCCTGTTGCTTTAATTGGAAATAAAAAGGGCTTTTATGACTAAGACTCTAATTTTATTATGGCTACTCCTCTTGCCAGGGAGGCTAGCAAACATTGTATTTCCAATTCCCTATGCTGCTTTCCCACTATTGGACTTCCTAAATATATTAAAACTGATAATGGTCCGGTATATGTCGGACGACCTTTTCAAACTTTTTGTAAATCTTACCAGATTGTTCACACTACAGGAATTCCCTATAATCCTCAAAGTCAAGGAATTATTGAACGGGCCAATGGTTTGTTAAAACACCAAATTTCTAAATTAAAAGGAGGGGAATTATACCGCTTCTCTCCTGTTAACATTCTTTCTCATGCTTTATTTGTACTATTTTTTTTTAAAGTTTGCACTGCATCGGCCTTTCTGCAGCCCAGTGGTTCTGGGAAAAGAGAGACCTAAGAGCTTTTGCCCAAGTGGAAAGATCCTTTAACAGGCGCTTGGCACGGGCCCGATCCAGTATTGACATGGAGTTGAGGACATGTCTGTGTTTCTTCTCAGGATGAAAATGACGACCTCTGGCTACCTGAGCATTGTGTTAGGATTGCGGAAGCTCATCAGAATGGCACAAGCGCTGACTCACTGGGATTATGTGCCAGATCCACCGATTATACACCCTGCGACTTGGGAAGGATCTGAGGTATTCGTCCATGTCAACAGAGCAGCATACAGTACAGCTCCAGATCCTTTTGTCCAATGCATTAAAATGGGAGATTTTGCAGCTTTTGGCATTGGAACCCCTTTATGTTTTACAACTGACTCCAACAGTTATATTCCAGGCTGCACCGTAATGCAATCCATAAATCATCGAATTTGGATGCCTGGTAACAGTCAAGTGTAGAGTATACGAATGACTTCATTGCCTACTGGGTTCCCTGTACATGCTAATACTACATCTTCCTTCATGTTACCTTGCTACATCAATCTTTCTCAAATTGTAAAATCCATGGGAGAACTACACCCCATAAAGTGTAGACATGTGCATCCTTTTATAACCATTATTTCAGGTACTAATTTTCAATTGATGAACTGGTCGAGAGCCAATCTCACCAGCAAGTACAACCCAGGTCTGTGGTGGATGAATGGACACCCTCTGGCTCTGGCAGAATTTCAAATACTTTCCTGCTTGGACTGGCTTTGAACCTTAGTTCTTGTATCTCAGCCTCCTGAGAAGCTAAAATTGAGCCATCAGTACCTGCTTCTACTTGCTTTTTACAGTTCTAAATACACATACTTCAGAATGCATTATCTGGTCTCACCGTTCATTGTTAACATTGTTGTTATTTTTAAGTTTTCTTATTGCCTATATTCATTTTAGATAGTGTTTATTTATATTTTCCTCTTTTTAAAAAATTTAATTTAATTTATTTGTAAAGGTGCTGTACAGAGGGGTTACAATTACATAAGTAAGGTAGTGAGTACATTTCTTGTCGAACATTGTACCCCCTCCCTCACTTTTCTCCCACTTTCCTTCTCCTATATCTTCTCTCCCCCAAGTTGTAAAATTCCTTTCTAACATAATATCTTGTGAGTATCACTATATTAGTTACTTTGTTTTTATGATAGCTGATCAATTGTGAATTGATCAAATGTATTTTTCATCATAAATATGATAGATTGTAGGTCTAGAAATTTATTTTGAATTCTTTACACTATCTTCTGTATTTCATCTTTTTGTTATATGTAGCTATTTTAATGTCCGTCCATATTAATTAGCATCATCTATATCAGTCCTGGTTTCTTTGCTTAAAATGACCTTTATTGTCATTATTTACTGTTTATTTGTGTGTCTGCTAATATTTTAGTTCCGTTTTTATTGATCACATCAGGTTAATTAGCATATGTATTGGATTATACTTTTATCATTTCCTGATACTTGATTATCTTTAAAATCCTCTTTTCTAGTTCCAATAAACATATATGCAATACCTATTGTACTGAAATCAGTAACAGTGACATCAGGGGTAAAACCCTGGGGAAAAAAGACAAAAGAAAGTGGCATAATTTCAGATGGTACATTGGAAATAACAATGACAATGGAACTAAGGAAATGAAGGAGAACATCAAAATGGAGATACAAAAGGGAAAGTGAGAACCAATGTAACCGTATACTTATAAAACTATATTCCACAATCCAACTGTACAACTCATAGTGGGGGGAGAAGGGAATTTGGGAGGGGAGAAGAAGGGAGAAAAATGAGGAGGAGGTAACAAGTTTGATAAGAAATGTACTCACTGCCTTACGTATGAAACTGTAAAACTTCTGTTTATAACTTTGACAATAAAAAAAAAATCCTCCTTTCTGTTTTGAGATGAACAATGCAATATTTTAAATTACATTCACCTACTGTGCCACAAGAACAACTGAATTTGTTCCTACTAGCTATAAACCATGCCTGTATTACGTAAGATTTGATGTCATGTCAGAAACTCAACATTTTACCACTTGGATCCTTAATATTTATAATCCTATAAATATTCTTGAGCTTTTTTTCTGGATTACAGTTACATAACTTGGAAATAATTTCATCTTTCGAGCACTTCTTTTAGAAAAATGTATTAGTCAAGAACAATGCTCTGTCTGGAGTATAGTGCAGTATAAAGAAAGAATTTTTTGATTACACTCCCAACACTTTTCTATATGGCTACTGGGTACAGCCATTTCTAACCTTGTGTGAGCACCACTATTTGGAATACACTACCTCTAATCCTTTATAGCATTTCTCTCCCTTGTCTTGTACAGTTTTAAACATACATGTGGTGATCAATATCTGTTGAATACTTGAGGAAGACTTTTTGTGGATCTGAGGAGTTCTCTTTTTGCATCTTTTCCAGCTCTTGTACAGTCTTCTAAATGCTCAAGCTGCTCATGCCTCTCTAGACTCTTGGCCATGTTTCTTTATTGATTTGGCCAGGATTCACTAGTATTTGCTCTGCCTTGTGCTGCCTTTCAAAAATTTGTAAACAGTATAAGCTAAGGAAATGACAACTCTCAACCTATTTTATCTTCATGTCTCATTGTTCACTTTTTATTGCCTGCTGTACAGTTTTTTTAATCATCATTGTTTCATGTCTTTTGTATGCATTTATTATGGTTGTTTCAAATAGGAAGATAAATACACATCTTGGTTTTCCATATTTGTTGAAAGCAGAAATCTGATTCTGTACATTTTATTTTTTGATGATGTTGAATTAAAGGCTAAGTTCATGAACAACTTTTCTTCTAGTAATAAAGATCATTAAGATTATGCATTTCCCTTTTCATAAAACTTTCACATATTTTACTTTTATCCTCTTTGTTACTTCAATTAAGAAAATAATTTTCAGATCTAAAGATAAAATGTTAGTGTTCCAATTTCAGTGGACCCTTATGAAATCATGTCACTTGAAATTTCATACTATATAGCTTTTAGATGTGCTCTTTATTGATAAGGTAAATATCTACTAGCACTTTATGTATGTAAACATTTGGATTTTTATTAAAAATTCAACTCAAGTTAAAATTTTGAAGTACTGTGTGTATATTTATTATTCAATAGTTCAACTTCAAACCTCCTCACATGTTTGAGCTTCATGTTGGGAAAACTTTTATCTCTCCACTTCTTATATTAATATTATTTCCATCTCTTATAAAACAGCTGATTTGTTTGTGGTTGCCAATCTCAAAGTTTTGATATACTGAAGCTAGTTGGTATATGCAATCCTCCAGTCAACAGTGGTTAGTTCAAGGAAGAATGACTCAGACCAATTTGAATTAGTACAATTTCCTCCAGAAAGGATTCTTTCCCCTTTGATACCATTGATCAAGGTTATGAATGAAGCTTGTTGCAGCGATTTTGTAGCTATAAGGCCTGTGTCTAAATGTGATAGATGCAAAGTTTTAGTTTGAGGCTAGAAGCAGTATGGAATGTAAAATAAAATGATGAAGAAGAAATGGCTGTAAGTAATATAATTTTAGCTATCTGGGAAGTGTTTCGTAAAGCTAGACTTCTGTCAACTTCTTCAGTGATTAGAGGAAATAGATGTTTTCCTTTCTTTTCTTTTTTTTCTCTTTTGTTCTCAAATACATTTAAATAGGGCAGTTAATAACTTACAACTAAAAGTGTTGGGATATAGACCCTGATTGATGATTTCTATCAAGAATACCATTGTGGAGTAGGAAAAATAGGTGTGTAGCATCCTTTACAGAAAAATTGTGTCTGCCTGGAGCTTTTGTCTTTTTAAAAATGACAAAAGGTTTTTATCATTTGTTTCTTAAAACATCAGAATAGAAGACTTAATTGAAGAAAGGAAGAGATACCATTATAATCAGGCTCTCCTATGGCAGAAGTCATTATGAGTATTCTTACAGCTAAGTAAGACAAAAATGACTCATATAATAGAGCAGTTTTGTAGAAACAAACACTTTTTTTGCTACATACACTTTGAACTTACTAGTGGCATCTTGAATTATCAATAACAGCAAAATTATATTTAACACACTAATTTGTAATACATACTTAATAATAACTAGAGTTAAACACAGCAAGGGTCTCATAATATTTTTCTAATTATGAATTCTTTTAAAAAATATTATCAGTTTCTTCAGATTTTTAGTAAGATAAAAAATATCCCTGGTTGTGTGACTTGTGAGTAGACAAATTTGTTTTTCATTTTTTGAAATTGAAATTGGAAAAGTTTTTTTAACATACCTATCTTGTAAATCTATGTTATTCAGCGAAGAAGAAAAAATTTGTTCCTCACATTGCCTTTGTATTTGCTAAAAACCTTATCCTTTTTTCAGTTTTGTTTAGATTTTTAAGGAATATTATAGGTTTCCTTTCCAAAATGTAAAGAAGAAAACAAAACATAAAATAGTTGTAGTTAAGGTAGGCGCTGGTGACTGCTCATTCTTGTAACCCTAGCTACTCAGGAAGCTGAGAACTGAGAATCATGGTTCAAAGCTGGGCTAGACAAGGAAGTCAATGAGACACTTACCTCCAACAAACTCCCAAAAAGAAAGCCAGTAGTAGAGCTGAAGTGGTAGAGCACTTGTCTTGAGTGGAAGAATTTCAAAGTAGCCCCAAGACCTTGATTTCAAACACTAAAACTGGTACACACACACACACACACACACACACACACACACACACACGCCTTGATCATAACAGTTACCAAAGGAAAAGAGGTGAGGTGCTTTTTTCCTTGAAAAATACTTAAGAAAATGCTTCACAGATGAATTTGCATGACACTTGTTGAAGTGGTGCTGTGATAGCAGGTTTCATGTTTTGGAAAAAAAAATGTTATATTTTATTTTTGGGTCAGTTACACTTAGAACATGAAAGCAGCAGAATGTCCTGTTGAATATTCGTTACTTCACAAGTAGCAGGGCTTTGCTGAATCCTAGGAGAAAATTATGTAGGATAAAACCATTTGCATTTTTTTCAACCCTCCTTGTTTGCTTCTCCCATTGAAATGTTTGTATTCTTTCCCAGTTAGAAATCTGAGGTCTTTAGACTTATTTCTAAGAGGAGAGATGCTGCATAACCGCCAAACTTTCGAGTGTCGTTCAGGTACATGCATATCTAAGTAGGAGGAGAAAAGGATAAATGATCAGATTAAATGGAAGGTATTGAAAACACGTGACTATTACGGAAGAACAAATGGAAATAAACAGTTGAATGATAAAATTGCCCATCACCTATTTTATGAAAATTGAAAATATTCAAACTGAGTTTCCACTGAATCTCTCCCCTTCCTCTGTTTCTCTGTCTCTCTGTCTGTCTCTCTCTGTCTCTGTCTCTCTCGCGCTCCCCTCTCTCTCTCTCTCCTCTCTCTATCCTTTCTCCTCTCTTCATCTCTCCCCTCCCTCTCTCTGCATATTCCTGGGGATTGAACACAAGGTGTCTTGAAAGTACTTCTACTTGAGGCCCACCCACTACCTTCCAGTGGATCTCTTAAGGACAAAATTCATCATACTGCTTGATTATAGTACGTCCCTCCCAAAAAGCTTATCTGCTAAATCAAACAACCAACTTAACAACTTCTCAGAAATGGAATCTTGTTAACTAAGACGGTTTCTTATTCTTTTATATGCACTTACTTTATACAACTCTGATTAAAAATACAATCAAATTTCCCAGGAAGTTAAACAGCTTTGTTTTTATTCTAAATGACGCTAGACTGAGGTAATGAAATTTTGAATTTTTTTCAGAGTAGTTTATTTAAACTGAGAAGATTTGAAGGAACCTGTTCCAAAATTCCTTGGATGAACTAGTAACACGATGTCACTACAAAATAGTTTACTTTTTTACATTTCTTTCTCTCTCTCTCTCTCTCTCTTTGAGATAGAGTCTCCCTATGTAGTCCATGCTGGGCTTGAACTCAGTCTTCCTGCCTCAGCTTCCATGTGCTATATTGGCAAGTGTTTGCCACCATGGGTAAATCGTTTGGTCTATTTGTTTGGCTTAAATAACTGAATAAATTTTTCAGAACATACCATTTAAATTTATAACTCCAATTTGTTTTAAATCATGTTCATATTGAGATGTAACCTCACCTGGGTTTTGATCTCTATATACTGAGCAATATTGTGAGATAGACATAACTTGATGGTGTGGGTAGTATGCCATCTCAATTAGCAGACAAATTGGAAAAAATCTCTGGCATTTATATTTGGACAAAAAAACTGTTTAAAGGCTCTTTGCATGTGTGCCAAGATTCTCCAGAGGGGGAAAAAAAGATCAATAGTATATATCTCTGTTTTTATCAAGATAGTTAACTAGAGAGCTGCCTTTGGGGCTGGTAATGTGGCCTAGTGGTAGAGTGCTTGCCTAGCATATATGAAGCTCTGGGTTCGATTACTCAGCACCACATATAAAGAAAATGCCAGAAATGGAGCTGTGGCTCAAGTGGTAGAGTGCTAGCCTTGAGCAAAAAGAAGCCAAGGACAGTGCTCAGGCTCTGAGTTCAAGCCCCAGGACTGGCAAAAATAATGCAAAAAAAATGCAAAAAAGAGACCTGCCTCTGGAGAGAGAAAGAAAGACAGAGACAGAGACAGAGAGAGATACAAACACAGAGAAGCAGATAAATTAACATTTGGTTGGTTCACATAATTGTGAGGAATGATAGGTCTTAAATTTGTAGGTCAAGAAAGGGTTGGTACTGCAGGTTTTTTGTTTCTTTTTATTCCAGTCCTGAGGCTTGGACTCAGGGCTTGAGCACTGTCCTTGGCTTCTTTTTGCGCAAAGCTAGCACTCTGCCACTTGAGCCACAGCGCCACTTCTGGCCATTTTCTATATATGTGGTGCGAGGAATCAAACCCAGGGCTTCATGTATATGAGGCAAGAACTCTTGGCACTAGGCCATATTCCCAGCCCCTGGTACTGCAGTTTTTAAGCAGGATTTCCTTTTGCCTGCAAACCTTAATATCTGCTCCTAAAACCTTTCGGCTGATTGAGACCAAGCTACATTATGAAAGGTTATCTTTTCTATTTAAAATCAACTGATTGTAGATTTGAGCCATAGCTACAAAGCACTTTCACATAACACCTTGATTAGTGCTTGAATAAATAACTAGGTATTGTATTCTAGCCATGAAATTCTAGCCATGATGCATCAAATATTTTACAAGGCCATACAATTTTGCATTACAAGTTTCCAGAAATTGATCAGTTTCTTAAGTAATTATGCATAAGATTAGATTACATTGTTCTTAATTTTTCTTTAAATGATAAGAACATTTATAGACATTAGATTTATTGTTTTAAATGTTTTTCTTCCTGAGGGGGGGGAAAAACATAATCATTAGTGTTAGCTAACAAGTTTTTTTTTTCCTCTGACTTTCTAATCTATTACAATTTGTTACTCTGTTTATTTATTTTTTTTCTGAAGATCTTGTCATTGTCTTAGAGCATCTTAGGTACATTCTGTGTCCAATTTGGTGAAAGAATAGTTTATCTTGCCTAATGGGCTAGAGCATTTTGAAATTGTCCATTTAGCTTTTATGAAGCATGTAATTAACACTGCAGAATATACTATATGTTTAACCAAGTTTATTCTCTTTTCTTTTTATTGCAGTTTTTAGTGCTTTGGTTCAACCATTACCCAAGATGTGATTTTTAACAAAATGAAAAATATCATTGGATTTACTATGTACATCTGTGAGAAGTCACCTTTTTCATTTTTCCGTAAAAATGAAGGTGGAAGCTAGGGTCTTGCACAGAATATAAAAGCACTCAAACCTATGTCTTCTGATAATGATGGAAGTAAGAGTAACTTTGTCATCTGAGCTTTTTTGTTAAAATATTTAAATCATTCTTTGGAGTATTGTAAATTATCAAGTAGATCCTGTCAATAAATAAGTCTATAAACAAAGTTAAGTAACAACCAGTGGACTTGAGCAGTCTTAAGCTATGGATTGTTAATAGTGACATGAGGAAATAATATTTTTGTTTTATGAGTTCATTAAATAAGTAATTATGAAATCAAATCACTAAAAGCTTTGGGTGATATTTAGTAATAACTGTTCCCTCCTAATTTTCCATAACCAAGTGATTTTGACCTTCAAGATAGGCCAGAATCATTTTCTCAAAAGGCTGATAAGGTAGAAACAAAAATAATACTGGAAGTTGTTGAGGAGAAGCAGATCCCTCAGAAAGAATGCCACCAAATAGTCTCAAACATGTACAGATCTCTCTACAAGCTTTAAATTTTAATACCTAGTCAATTTTCATGTTGAAAAGCCCTAATTAACTAGCTCTGATGATATTTTACCAGAAAGAACTTGCATTCATGAAGAAGCAACAAATCTAGCAATTCTTCTTTGAAACTGTTAAGCCATGCCCATATGTACAGTTAATATTTCAGAAGATTATAATAGGGGCATTCTAAAATTACAAATCTAGTGTCACAATTGTTACACTCCATAGGACATTTTCAATCAATAGTGAACCTTAGTATAATTTCATATAGTGAAAATAAGGGAAGAGCATTCATACGACAAGTGTGTAGAAAGCAGGTACTTGATTGTACTGGTGTATTTGTCTTTTAGATAATATATGCATTATTGACACAAGCATAATACTTATGCCTTTACAGTATGACATATGATATATTTTTGTGACATGATTTAATCTTAAATTTTGATTTTTATTAGTGATTAGCCTATAGAAGTTACAGCTTGATTTTTACTATCAAAATCCATGTGTAATTTCATTTCATACAACCTGTAAATACAAGGTGAAAGTTTTAGAATTATGTATATTAATATGATAAATATATGATAAAATAATAAATGCATATCTGGAAATGTCATTATAAAAATTAAACTAAGAAAATTGTGCAACTATGCTCATAAAAAGAAAATAAGGCCATCAACACAGAGATTCAGCCAAAATGTTTTTGATTCTTATTCCTCTGTACAACCATGCCCTTTGCTATCTAGAAGATTAATGCATCAAATATAGCTTTGCCTTTTGACACAGTAGGATAAATTTGCTTAAGGTTTTAATGCATGATGCACACAAAATATTTTACAAAACAAGAGGAAGGTAATGAATTTTCAATTCATTTGCAAAGCTTGTGCATAGGTAATAAAGGAAGGAATTTTTCGCAGGTAATGTACAGAGGTTGCAGTTACATACATAAGTTAGTACATTTCTTGTAAAACAGTATAAATTCATTCAGAATCACAAAAGAGGGTGTGCTTTTGTTCATTATGATAATAAAATTTATATTATGATACCTTCTATATTTAATGTAAACTAATGCAAAATAAAATAACTCTAAGTCTCATAGATGCTCTAGAGATTTTTTTGAGAGAGGAAGATTGATTGGTTGATTTTCAGGCATTTGGAAGAATCCATATAAGTTGTTCTCATTTTTTATATGGATTGTGTTGACTATTGTACAGATTGCAGTTTTTACTTTTGCACTAGAAAATATACTGCATACAATAAACAACAAAACTGTTCAGAGTTGATTCATTGAACAGCTACAACTCTTAAAATTCTCAAACCTCTTAACAGTTAATTCTAGCATCCAGAAAACTGGGCTTTCTTTGACTGCTTTTGCGAAGGAAACAATGTCCACTCTTTACTGTGATGTGGTAGAGCAATTTGAATTTCAAGGTCACCAAACTTAAATTCACTCAAATTTTATGAGCTGAAATGGCATCATTCTGATATCTATGCTGTGTACTGTAGAAATGCAATACAGCAAAATTTTAAAGTGGGTGAGATTAATGTTCAGTAGCCTACCAAGTCCTTATTTAGGCTCCCTCTCCCCTTCTCTGGTTACATTCTAAGACTTAAAGGATAGTATAACGGGGAGGAGATATTTTTGTGCACAGACTGTCAAGTATTACTTGTACTCTGCTGAGAAAACCTCACTCTTCTATAGCAAATACTCCCCCAACTAAGTTATTTTATTTTTATTTTTTATTAATTAAATTTTGTTGACAAGGTGTTGTGCAAAAGGGGCATAGTTGCATAATAGGGCAGTGAGTACATTTCTTGTGATATCTTACACTCTCGTTTTTCTTTCCCTTCCCTAGATCAGGTAGGCATATATACAATACCCAGTGTACCAAAAACATATACCGTAGCTACGTGGTATACACCAAAGGAAATTCACCTAGAACTTTAAATACAACGTCAACAATAGAGTTTGCTTATCCTTGTCTTATATGATCATACATACATAGCTTTTGAGTTGTTATTGAACTAAGTTATTAAAGGCAGTTTTTCTATAAATTAGCATGCATTATTTGTTAAAAAACATAATTCACACTTCTTTTAGTATATATTTATAAAGGAGATAAGACAAAACAAATCAGATACACACCTATCATATTATTAATGTATAGTTAAAGAATACCCTCCATTATTTACTTTTGAAAATAAGGTTTATGTAAAAATTGGCATGGCAGTAATATGGGTTAATTCATTGTTAAACAGTTAAAAACAAGAGGAAGTCTTTGAAACTCACTACAGTAAGGTAAGTCAAGGAATATATACCACAATGATTTTATTTCTTTAAGCTTTAGAAAAGCTGTTCTATACAGTGTTGAAGTTTTTCATCAGAGCCATTGTAAATCACACTGCATTGGGTAGTATTTTTGCTACTATGCTGAGAAGTTAAAACATTTTGGCATGTCTTCTGTTCATTTTTGGTCCTTACAGGCATTTCCCATTCAGAGAGGTTTTTCCAAATGAATATTCATGCATTCTACTGGCTTTTCCCTGTTCTTTCAACTGATATCTTATTAGATGACATAATGAAAAGAGCAAATTGCCTAATCAAGCTTTTTATAGTCCTAAAAACTGGGGAAAGATTTTTAGAATTATATGCATATAATGCATGTCATCAAAATCAGTGGCATTGTTAATCAGACTAAGCTACAACACAGTCACTTAAAGAGAGGAACCATTCTCCCCCACCAGCATGACATTCATGCAGAATAGAGAAACAAACAAAGATGTGCAGACTATCAACATCTGTAAAGTAAAACTTCTAAATTTATAATGGAATTTATGCTTTCATAGTTATAAATACTGAAATACTTCTTGGAATCTGCTACCTCATTCTTTTTTTTTCCAACAAGCTGTTCTGAAAGATAGTTCATTGGTATTGTAGGCAAGCAAAAAATGAGGAGGTGGCAATTTACTTATTGTTTACTAGTGCATGTCCATTAACTAATTGTCCATCAGTTTCTTCTAATAGGAGGACAAGGAAGCAAAGGTATTTCAAAAGTATAGAACAACCTTAATAATTTCTTTATATAAATTATATGAAGATATATAAAATTCACCTATTTCATTTATTGTCCATGCCCATATTCCAGAATTAGCAACATATGCTATCACAATTAGAATATTACAGATGTAATATCCTTTCCTATCTACGAATGAGATCTTTCACCTTCTGTTAATAGGAATGAATGATGCATTTCCTTTACCAGAGCCAAAGAAACCATCTTAGGGAAACAATCAAACTTGTTATAATTTTTTCTCCTCAATATTAGAACTCAAAAATATGTTTTTTCCAATATAATATTTTATGTTTACATTTGTTTTCTTTTCAGTTTATAAGTGTACTGTTAGTATCACTGATCTGCAGAATTACAAGAGAAAGCCAATTTTAATAAGATTTCATTTAAAAATCCTTTCTGATTTAATAACTGTTCAATATAATAATGGAAGTCAATAAGAAATGTTAAAGCAACCTAAATACCAAAGCAATGGCTACTTTACATGTGGTTTCTAAGAGAGAGATCTAATGCTTTAGTTTATAAGATAGAGATCTAATGCTTTAGTGAGAAATATGATCTTCAGTCTTTAGAGAGAGTAGTTATCTACAGTCTATAGGTACTCAGCTTTGAGTTAGATCTAAATGAAGTTGTGTACAAAATCATCGACATTGCTGCGTTTCATGACCTGTGGTACACAATTGAAAGTCAATTGACTAACTAGGGGTACTTTCTATAATTAGAACATGAAATGAAACTGGCTGATCCATGGCTCATATGGGAATTTCCCTATTATGTGCATTTTATTTATTCCGTGTTCTAATCAACACAGCAAATAAGTCCTAACTCAGCATAGAAACAGAATATCTAAATTGTCCACCATTTGTTGCTATTGCTGTAGTTACAAATCTGAAATTCTAGTTTTAAGGACTTAAAGAGAGGCTTAAACCTTATGACAGAGTTTTTTTTAAATAAAATGAAAAGTAAAACAAAGTGGCAATATCTTTTCTTTTTATGGTACTCAATGGATTATTTGAAATGGAGATTATTAAATTGACTGAAAAATGGACCTGACTTAATTATCTATAAATATGAAGTATTGGGACAGTTAGTTACTTTCCCTTGACTTGAGTAGCTTTGAGTCAAAAGTACCTTCAAGCTCTTCCGTTGCTGCAGGAATTTTTCAGCCTTCTAAGTTCCGTTGCCATTCCTTCTGAAAGACCACTCATAGCAAAAGGAGATATGGATTTTTCCACTTTATTTGAGTTGATCTTAAGACAATATGAATGGTAATTTCAACTAGTAATTTGTTAGAACACATTTTATACCACCAATCACATTTCTATGCCATTTAAATTTGTGTTGAGAAAAATCTGAATAAACTTGGATTTGGGTGAAAGAGTATTATGCTTATGTAGCCCACTTAGATTTGTTAAGTTGAACTTAATATCTCAGTCTCACAAAAACAATATCTTGTGAGATTTTCAAGTCGTATGACTATACTTCTATCATTGTTCTCTAGCAGGTACACACCTACTTGAGTTTGAGGCATACCCTCAGTCCTTTCGTGATCTTTTCTTTTTTTTTCAGGTAAGGTCTTATGCATTTGCCTGTGAATATCTCGGAAGGCAATTCTCCTTTCTAACTGGATTTGAAGTATTAAGTAATTAATCATCAGGATCATATTAAAATATATAGACATATCAAAGATGTTAAGAAAATTATACTTCTGGAAACTGGATATTTCTGCCAGGAAAAACAAAGATGAATTATACAATGAAAATAGTTCCAAATCCAGTTAGGGGTGTGTGTGTGTGTGTGTGTGTGTGTGTGTGTGTGTGTGTGTGTGTGTGAAGATAAAATAATGAAACTCACCAAACACTGAAAAACATGGTTAATGGGATAAAGGTATGAAAAATTAATGCAGAAGATAAAGTCCTTCAAAGTATACTGTATGCATCTTTGACATTATCACAATGAACAACCTTGCATTAGTATATATGTTAATTAAGTTTTCTTTTTGTTGGTCATGGGGTTTGAACTCAGGGCCTGGGCACTTTTCCTGAGCATTTGTGCTCAAAGCAAGTGCTCCAGCTTTGGTTTTTGGCTGGTTAATTGGAGATAAGATTCTGACAGGCTTTCTTGCCTGGGCTGGCTTTGTAGCACAATCCTCAGATCTCAGCCTCTGAGTAGATAGGATTAAAGGCAGGAGCCACCAGCACCTGCCAAAAGAAAGTTATTAAGTATCAACTTGCATATTTTGCATTGTTTTCTTCTTTCTGGAGAATAGGAAGAGAGAGGATAATTAAGCTGTGGCTATGGCTGTTTTAGTTTTTATTTATTTTTAACTTGGCATTGTTCTCTAGCAGGTACTGAGCTACTTGTGTTTGAAGCATACCCTCAGTCCTTTTGTGGTCTTCTTAGTTGGTTTTTCAGGAAAGGTTTTATGCTTTTGTCTGTGAATATCTCAGAAGTCAATCTTCATTCCTCTGCTTCTAGATCAGCTGAGACTACAGTGTGTGCCACCATTCCAAACTTGTTTATGAGACAAAGTTGAGTCTTGTCACATTTTCTTTAAGTTGGCCTTGTGTCTCTACTTTCATTCCAATTCTTTTGATTACCATTACCGATCCCTTCTCAATTATTTTCTTAATACTTCCAGTAGGTACTTCTTGTCCTCTAGGAATATATTATCTAACAGAATAAAACATTGTTTACAACACAGACTTGGAGGCTCAAAATGAAGGAATAAGACATAGGAACAGAATAGTTGCAATTAATAAATGTGTACATGAGAATTTTCTTGCTACTTGCATTTTTTTAATTCTGGAAATAAATATCATGGCCTCATACTTGCAAGGCAAGCATAATACAACTTGAACTACTCCAAGTTTGTTTACTTTCTTTTTTCACATACACCTTATGATTTTCTTCAGCTGGCCTCAGAGTGTCACCTTCTTACTTATTTACAAGTAGCAGGAATTATACACATGTGCTACCATAGCTGGCTCCTTTACTCATTGACACTACTACCCTCCACACATATTATGTCCACTACTTTTTATTAATTGATGTCTAAAATATCACATTTCACTTTTTAATATACAGAAAAAAAATCTGCTGATTTCTTTCCAACTACTGTGATCTTTCATGAAATATCGACACAATAAAAGCAAATCCTGAAGTTTCTTTCTCATAATTGTAGGACATACACCTATTCCTGGAGTACAATGCCAAAGTCTCAGACCTGTCATTTCAGAAAGCATCCTCTTTTTTGTTGACTAAAGATTCAATGTGCATTGTGCACTAAAAGTGTGATCTGGGGCAGGGATGGAGAGCAAGGCAAGTGCTCTGCTATAGGGTCTGGTAATTAGAGATTCTCAACATTTGAATTTGACTGGCTTATCTATGCCATGCCATTGCATTAAAAGGCCACATTTTCACAGTCAGACTAAAATACTGATGAACTGATGAATTCAATTACTCAAATAATCCAGACTCCTATGATTCCATTGTGTTTTGACCTCAGAATGTAATTACTGACAGAAAAACCAAAGACTGAATGTATCTTTATCCGATACACAACTCTGTTGTCATCCTTTGTTACAGCCAGGTTTAAAATATAAAATCGATCTATGAGATGGAAAAAAAATCTGACACAAATACAAGCTGTTAAAACGGAATATTATTCTATTTTGTATACTGTTTATGTTTGATAGAGCATAATATTTGGGGAACTGTCTTACTTTATTTATAGCCCTCATGTTTTCACCAAAAAGAAGAGGTATTACAGAGCCTCTTTGCCTGTTCTTTGTTGCTGTGTAGAGGACAGGAGATTTTCACTGAGTCCTTATGCATTTGTCTCAGTATCTTCTTTTGACTATTTGATTTAAGTCATAAAGAACTGTTGTTGAATGTTGATGAGACATTGGGAAAAGCCTCCAGTGAGTTTCTTTCTTTACTCCTTTTTTTGTTTTGCCCTTTTAAAATTTCATTTGGACTAATTTGTTTCAGAATATTATAAAGTTAAACATGTGTCTTGCTTTTAATCAGGAATTTCTAAGGTCAGTTAAAACCATTTCCCCTCTCTGTTAAAGATGTGTTTGTCACTGCTGGACCAGGTTAATAGGTAAAAATTTCAGTCATCCCTCATGAGAATAAATTACCATGCTTAGATGAGAAAAGTGAATGCCAGAGTCCTAGCTGTAACAGTCTCTAGGCTTGGTGGAATGCTTCCAACTTTTGTGATGCAAATCGTAATTTATTTCTTCCAAACAGCAGGTCAGTCACAAGGATTTAGTTTCCTTCCAATGTGGGGGAATGCTGTTATGCTTTTCTACAAGATTCTTATTTACAACAGTTTCTTAATGAGTTATGTCAGAGTAGCTGCTGGTATGATCCTCTTGATATCAGGGCCTGTGAAGCAGAATGGTTAATGATGCACGCCTTGCTAGCTGGAGAACATTAGAGATTGACTAGAGCACCTTGGATTAGATGCCAATTCATAACAAATAGAACAGTGCCACCTTTTGGTTGTTAAGTAGGAACATAAACTAAAATGCATTAGAAATCTGCAAGTCAAATAGGTTATTTCAAACTGTTCATGCAACCTATAAATAAGAGTAAACAATTTCTTTCTCTTTCTTTTCTTCCTTTTTATTCCCCATTGTGGAAGCACTATAATTTGACTTTATGCATTTGATTTAATGGTGATGCTTCAGGAGAGAGTGAATTATACTATGTTTTAATTATGTTTTGCAGAGGAATTAATTACACATGCATTATGTAGAAAATATGAAGGATACCATGGTTACCTTTGTAGACATGGCAACTTCTTTTATGCAGTAACAATCTGGGAAATATTTAGAAAGAATTTTGAAAGAAAATATATAATGAAGCACTGATATTATTTGTTTGTTATTATGACTTGGATGCTGATTCTAATTTTAAAAAAATGATTTGAGGTTTACTTTGTTTTTTCCCTCCCTTCCCTTTCTTATCAAACACTAAACAACTGTTAATTGTGATATAATTAATTAAAGACTGTTACTATTTTGTACAGCAATCTTAGGTTCACAACGTGGGAGGAAGATAGAGATTTACTACATTATAACCCACCTCCACAAATGTACCACCTTCTCTCTGGACCATTAGTATCCCTAACCAAAATAATGATTTTGTTACAATTGATGGGTTGACACTGACACATCATTTCTACTCCAAGTTCATAGTTTATATTATGGTTCAATCCTTCTGTTGTACATTCTATGAGTTCCAACAAATGTATGGCAATCCAGTATCATAGTATCTATATTCAACTTTAGAAGAAAGAGGCAATTAAAAAAGCAAGGTAATATCAGAGTTTAAAAAATTAAAAATGAGAGGGACTTCTGGGGAGACAGCGGAGGAGCTGCAGAGCCCTAGCTGAGCTCCCTCCGAAATCGCAGTTTTCTCACCCCATAGAAACTTTTACTCCTAGAAAGAAAGCCAGAGTGAGTTCTAACAGTGCAGGGATTCTGGCCAGGAAGGAAAAATCGACTTTGCTCGTCTGAATACACAGATTTGAGCTCCGGACTGCGTCCCGCCACTGCGCCAGTGCTGGTGCCGGCACAGCGCCCAGCACAGCAACCTGCACTCCACGCATCTAAAGCACACAGCGGAGACCAGGGAGAAATACTTCAGACAACAGCTGAGCATGGACGACCTGAAATCGCAGAGAAAGCGTGAGTACCCCACGAAAGATATTCTCGCACCCACAGAGCAGCTTCTGGAAGGCAGCCCTTCCCCCACCTCCAGAGCAAAGTGCCATCTTTGCCACTGGCATAGGGTCAGACAAGATTGGAACTAAAGTGGGCCTGAGGAAAGCGAGGTCAAAGGAGCCATTTTTAAAAAGGGCAAGAGAGACCGACCAGTGAGAGCCAGCTCCACCCAGGAGAATGCCCCCTGCCCAGGCGAAAGGCTGGTCCTGGGCGTTGGATTAGCCAGAGGTGCCCCGCCCTGCACACCAGAATTTCTAAATTTAAAGCGAAAGTGGCCAGCAGCTCCAAGCGGCAAGGAAACAACAGAAGGGGGAACAAACAGTTCCGGAGACAGTTAAACGTTCCCGTCACACAGGAAGCCCAATTTCCAGCCCAAAACGGAGCTGCACTCCATAGCTACCTCCACCAAGGAGGCCGCCCTGCCCAGGAGGGAGAAGCCTTCCCCAGGCAAGCAACTCTCAGCTGGGTAAAACAGGCCAGAGGCGCCCCGTCCTGCTGAGTCCACAGACTATTCACAGACAGGCATTAAAGGCAGTGGCCCCGCAGCAGACAGAGGACCCACAGTTCCTTAGACTGCTCAAGTCCCCATCTACAGAGGACGCCCAAGGCCTACCTGCAAGCTGTGTGAACCACAGAGACCCAGGATTGCACCAACAGGGGAGAAGGGTCAGAACAGATCCACCCGCTGAAATCAAGTCAAACCCAGCCAATCAGGAAAACAGAATGCAGACCATCGCAAGGAAACCAGAGACTGGGGAAAGACCACCCAAACAAGGAGGACTCCAGTTTTTTTACTTTTCAAACATTTTTTAAAATTTAAAAAAAAAATTTTTTTTCACTTCTGAAACGTCGTTGGTTTTTTTGTTTGTTTGTTTGTTTTCCATTTTTACCTGTTTATTTTACCAAGTTTTTTCTTTTTTGTTTGTTTAGGTTGTTCCTTTTCTGTTTTTTTTCTTTTTCTTTTTTTTCTTTTTTAAATAACTTTTCTCTATTTTGTGCATCTGTCTTCCACTATTTTTACTTTATTTCTCTCTTTGTGTTCTCTTTCTTTAAAAATTACTATCCTATAAATAACATCCCCACACTTTTCTGCTAACTTTCCATTGTCCAACATTTTAACCTTGTTCTTTCTAATGATTCTACTCTTCTATACATTTCCACATCACTGAAACGAAACCAAAATCACCAGCCCCCCAATGCATTTTACTCTATTCTCTTTACTTCCTCCAACGTACCCTCCTGACGTACTGCCTGAACCTCCAGGTTCCATTGACTGCTGGTTATTAGATAGAGTGTATCCCAGCTTAATCTGAGTGAATCAAAGGGGTTCATAGAGAAAGCCAGTCCTAAAAGAACTTAATATAAAAACAAGAATTGCTTATAAGGGTGTAACAGTAAATAAGTAACTACTGAATACAGGGCCCAGGATCAGTTGTTATATTGAAATTGTATTCTTTAGGAACACCAAATCTAATTTTATAGACAGGTATACACGGTATCTGTATATAATTGTGAACTTGTAAAATTTACACAACAGTGCTTGGTAAGGGCTGCTTTGGGTCTTAAACGGTGCTCACGGTGCTAGTAGAATGGCATCCCCAATGCAAATGGGCAGAAGGAACACAAGAAACATGGCAAACAATGAAGTCTTATGCCCCACTCAAAACAAGCAGGAAGCAGAGCAGTCAATCAAAGACATAGTAGAGAACCCCCAAAATGCTGTACAAAGTCTACTGATAAACATGATAAATGAAAAGTTTGAATCTCTTCAGTCAATTATTCTAGAGCATGAGGAGGCAAAGCAAAAATTAATGGAGAATTTCATGACATCCACAAATAGAAAAATAAATGAACTTCAAGAGTCAAATGAAAAGATAGCTAACCAGCTTAAAGATTTGAGAGACAACACTGAAAACCAAAGTAATGAAGTTAATGAAGTAAAGAAGTCCATACAAGACCTAAGAAATGACATGGAAATTATCAGGAAAGACCAGTTAGAAGGTAAAAAGATTCGAAATCAAGTAGCTAGCCTACAGTCCCGACTAACTAAAGAGGAGGATCGAATTTCAGGAGCTGAAGATTCCTTAGATTCTATGGAGAAAGATCAAAAATCAATACAAATCCAGTCCAATCAACAAAACAGATCGCTATAGGAGATCCAAGACACTATCAGGAAGCCCAATTTAAGGATAACAGGTATTGAGGAAACATGGAGAAAGAGGTTAATGGGATAGGCAACCTATTTTACAGAATATTAGCTGAGAAGTTCCCAAATATCCAGAAGGAAAGGCCTATACAGATACAAGACGCATTTAGAACCCCAAATCGACCAGACCAGAATAGGACATCCCACCAACACATTGTGATCAAAACAGGATCGGTAGAGTACAAGGAAAGAATCCTTAAAGCAGTTAGGGGGAAGAAACCAATCACATATAAAGGAAAAGCAATCAGAATTACCCCAGACATCTCAGCAGAGACCAAGAAAGCAAGGAGAGCCTGGAATGAAGTATACCAAACAGAATGCTGTACCCAGCCAAAATCTCATTCATAGCTGAACATCAAATAAAACTCTTCCACAGTTAGGAAAAACTGAAACAACATATCTCCACCACACCAGCTTTACAGATAATCCTCAAAGATGTACTGTACAGGGAAAATAATCAAGATCCCAACACAGACAGAGAAATGAACCCTAAATAGTAAACATCAGATCAAGAAATGAGAAGACAAAGCTTTAAACAAGATAGTGATAATGAAAGGAACAAATGATCAGCTCTCAATCCTAACTGTCAACATTAATGGACTTAATTCTCCAATCAAACGACATAGGCTAATAAGTTGGATCAAATATAAAGATCCAGCTTTCTGCTGCCTCCAAGAGACACATCTATCCAGCAAAAGTAAACATCTTCTAAAAGTGAAAGGCTGGAATCAAATCTATCAAGCAAATGGCCCCCATAAGCAGGCTGGAGTTGCAATCCTAGTATCAGACAAAGATGACTTCAAATTAAAAAGGTAAAAAGAGACAAAGAAGGTTACTACATACTAGTAAAGGGATCTCTCCTACAGGACGATATAACCATTCTAAATATCTACACACCAAATGCAGGAGCACCCAACTTCATCAAACAAACACTTCTGACTCTGAAAACACACATAGACCCAAACACATTGATAGTTGGGGACTTTAACACTTCACTATCACCTCTGAACAGATCAACACGCCAAAAAGCGAACCAAGAAACCACAGAACTAAATAATTGCATAGACCAACTAGACTTAACAGACATCTACAGAATATGCTACCCAGCAACAACAGAATACACATTATTCTACGCAGCACATGGAGCATTTTCCAAAATAGATCACATCTTAGGGCAGAAAGAAAATCTTTACCAATTCAGAAGTATCAAAACCATTCCCTGCATTCTCTCAGACCACAATGGAATAAAATTAGAGCTCAACTCAAACAGCCACCACAGAAATTGCTACAATTCATGGAGACCAAACAACACACTGCTGAACCATCAGAGGGTCATTGAAGAAATTAAAACGGAAATTCAAATGTTTATGGAATTCAACCAAGTTGAGGACAGAAAGTACCAGCTCCTTTGGGACACAGCAAAGCAGTACTCAGAGGAAAATTTATATCTCTGAGTGCATACTTCAACAAACTGGAGAAACAGCAACTGAATAATTTAAGGAAGCACCTTAATTTCCTTGAGACAGAACAGCAGGCCAAACCCCAAATCAATACACGGAAGCAAATAATTAAAATCAAATCAGAATTTAATCAATTAGAGACGAAAAAACCATCGAAAGAATCAAAAAAACAAAGAGTTGGTTCTTTGAAAAAATTAACAAGATAGACAGACCCCTGGCAAACCTGACCAAAGAACAAAGTCAGCACACTCAAATAAACAAGATAATGGATAAAACAGGTAACATCACCACAGAAATAACCGAAATTCAGAAAATAATAAGGGACTATTTTGCAAACCTTTATGCCAACAAATTCGAGAACTTGGAAGAAATGGATGATTTCCTAGAAAAAATTCATATCCCCAAACTGAACCATGAAGATTTAAACCTCCTAAACAGACCTATATCCAGTATTGAAATAGAAACGGCAATAAATGTTCTCCCATCCAAGAAAAGACCAGGTCCAGATGGATTCACTGCAGAATTCTACAAGGCCTTCAAAACAGAACTCACACCAATATTTCACAAATTCTTCAATGAAATTGAGAGAGAACGTGCACTTCCAGACTCATTCTATGAAGCCAGTATAACCCTCATCCCAAAACTAGGCAGGGACTCATCACGGAAAGAGGACTATAGACTGATCTCCCTGATGAACATAGATGCAAAAATTCTCAACAAAATTCTGGCCAATCGACTTCAACAGGTCATCAAAAAAATCATACCCCACAATCAAACTGGCTTCATCCCAGGGATTAAAGTTGGTTTAATGTACGCAAGTCAATAAATGTAATCCTCCACATCAACCGGAGCAAGATAAAGAACCACATGGTTTTATCTCTGGATGCATAAAAAGCGTTTGATAAAATCCAGCACCCATTTATGCTAAAAGCCCAGGAAAAACTGGGATTCCAGGGAACATTCCTGAATATACTCAAGGCAGTTTATGACAAACCAACAGCAAGCATAACTCTAAATGGTAAAAAACTAAAGCCTTGGAATAACCTTAACCAAAGAAGTGAAAGACCTCTTTGAGGAGAACTTTAAAAGCTTGAAAAACGAAATTAAGTCAGAACTAAGGAAATGGAAAAACCTCCCATGCTCCTGGATTAGGAGGATTAATATAATCAAAATGGCAATATTGCCAAAGGCTATCTACAAATTCAATGCAATACCCATTAATATCCCAACACCATTTTTTGATGATATAGAGGAAGCAATCCAGAAATTCATATGGAATAATAAAAGACCTAGAATAGCAAAAACAATCCTAAGCAGAAAGAGCAGTGCGGGAGGAATTACAATACCCAAATTCAAGTTGTATTATAAAGCTATAGTAATAAAAACAGCTTGGTATTGGCACCGGAACAGGTCTGAATACCAATGGAACAGAATTGAAGACCCGGGAATGAACCCACAAAACTACACGTACTTAATCTTTGATAAAGGGGATAAAACAATAGTTTGGAAGAAAGATAGCCTCTTTAACAAATTGTGCTGGCAAAACCGGCTCAACACATGCAACAAACTAAAACTAGATCCTTATATATCACCCTGCACCAAAATCAATTCCAAATGGATTAAAGACCTCGAAATCAAAACAGACACCCTGAAAACACTAAAGGAAGAAGTAGGAGAAACACTTGGGCTCCTTGGCAAAGGACAGAACTTCCTTAACAAAGACCCAGAAAGGCTACAAATCAAAGAAAGGTTGGACAAATGGAACTGCATCAAACTGCAGAGCTTCTGCACGGCAAAGGATATAGCTTGCAAGATAAACAGAACACCCAAAGATTGGGAGAAGATCTTTACAGGCATTCAACGGACAAAGGCCTCATATCTAAAATATATGTAGAACTAAAAAAATTATCTTCCTCCAAAACAAAACTACAAAGAACTAATAGCCCACTCATCACGTGGGCTAAAGACCTACAAAGAGACTTCTCTGATGAGGAAATTCGAATGGCCAAGAGACATATGAAAAAGTGCTCTACATCACTGGACATAAAAGAAATGCAAATAAATACAACATTGAGATTCCATCTCACCCCAGTAAGAATGTCATATATCAATAAAACTAACAATAACAGTTGTTGGAGGGGATGTGGCCAAATGGGAACCCTACTTCATTGTTGGTGGGAATGTAAACTGGTTCAGCCACTATGGCAAGCAGTATGGACATTCCTCAGAAGGCTAAACATAGAGCTACCCCATGACCAAGCAACCCCACTTTTGGGTATTTATCCAAAAAATGACAAACAAAATCACAGTAAAGCCACCAGCACAACAATGTTCATTGTAGCGCAATTTGTCATAGCGAGAATCTGGAACCAACCCAGATGCCCCTCTGTAGATTCATGGATCAGGAAAATGTGGTACATATACACAATGGAATTTTATGCCTCTATCAGAAAGAATGGCATTGCCCCATTTGCAAGGAAATGGAAGGAGTTGGAAAAAAATATACTAAGTGAAGTGAGCCAGACCCCAAAAACATGGACTCTATGGTCTCCCTTATTGGGAATAATTAGCACAGGTTTAGGCACGTCACAGCAGAGTATCATAAGAGCCCAATAGCTATACCCTTATGATCACATAAGATGATGCTAAGTGAAATGAACTCCATTTTATGGAAATGATTGTTATATCACAGTTGTAACTACTTTCAACATCCCATGTGTATATGTAGCTTCTACTATTGATGATGTTCTTGTATCACCTTCTTGTGATTGTATCTACACTATCTCTGTAATGTTATCTGAATATATTGGAAACCGTGTATACAGGTATTAGAATTAGGAAATTGAAAGGAATACCAAAATTGAGAGACAAAAGGTAAAATAAGAGAAACAAAAACAAAAGCAATACTTGCAAAACTGTGTGGTGTACATGAACTAAACACCTCAAGGGGGGAATGGTGGAGGGGGGATGGGGTATGAGGGACAAGGTAACAAACAGTACAAGAAATGTATCCGATGCCTAACGGATAAAACTATAACCACTCTGTACATCAGTTTTAAAATAAAAACTAAAAAAAATTTTTTTTCAACAAAATTCTGGCCAATTGACTTCAACAGGTCATCAAAAAAATCATACACCACGATCAAACTGGATTCACCCCAGGAATGCAAAGTTGGTTAAATACACACAAGTCAATTAATGTAAGCCACCACATCCAGCAGAGCAAGGTAAAGAACCACATGGTTTTATTGATGGATGCGGAAAAAGCGTTTGATAAAATCCAGCACCCATTTATGCTAAAAGCCCTGGAAAAACTGGGATTCCAGGGAACATTCCTGAATATACTCAAGGCAGTTTATGACAAACCAACAGGAAGCATAATTCTAAATGGTGAATAGCTAAAGCCATTCCCTTTAAAATCAGGAACAAGCCAGGGATGTCCACTCTCTCCCTTGCTCTTCAACACAGTACTAGAATTCCTAGCCAGAGCAATTAGGCAAGAAGAAAATATAAAGGGGATCCAAACAGGAAAAGATGAAGTTAAACTTTCTCTCTTCGCAGATGACGTGATCCTATATCTAAAGAATCCCATAGACTCTACCCCCAAGCTACTAGAGCTGATCCAAAACTTTGGCAAAGTTACAGGACATGAAATAAACCCTCAAAAATCAACAGCCTTTCTCTATGCTAACGACTCAAAGACCGAGGCTGAAATCAGGAAAGCAACTCCCGTTGCAATAGCCCCCAAAAACATAAAATACCTAGGGATAACGTTAATCAAAGCAGTGAAAGACCTCTTTGATGAGAACTTTAAAAGTTCAAAAACGAAATTAAGTCAGAACTAAGGAAATGGAAAAACCTCCCATGCTCCTGGATTAGGAGGATTAATATAATCAAAATGGCAATATTGCCAAAGGCTCTCTACAAATTCAATGCAATACCCATTAATATCCCAACACCATTTTTTAATGAAATAGAGGAAGCAATCCAGAAATTCATATGGAATAATAAAAGACCTAGAATAGCAAAAACACTCCTAAGCAGAAAGAACAGTGCTGGAGGAATTACAATACCCAACTTCAAGCTGTATTATAAAGCTATAGTAATAAAAACAGCTTGGTATTTTCACCGGAACAGGCCTGAAGACCAATGGAACAGAACTGAAGACCCAGAAATGAACTCACAGAACTACGCCTACTTAATCTTTGATAAAGGAGCTAAAACAATAGTTTGGAAGAAAGATAACCTCTTTAACAAATGGTGCTGGAAAAACTGGCTCAACCCATGCAACAAACTAAAACTAGATCCTTATATATCACCCTGCACCAAAATCAATTCCAAATGGATTAAAGACCTCGAAATCAAAACAGACACTCTGAAAACACTAAAGGAAGGAGTAGGAGAAACACTTGGGCTCCTTAGTGCAGTACAGAACTTCCTTAACAAAGACCCAGAAAGGCTACAAATCAAAGAAAGGTTGGACAAATGGGACTGCATCAAACTGCAGAGCTTCTGCACGGCAAAGGACATAGCTCGCAAGATAAACAGAAAGCCCACAGACTGGGAGAAGATCTTTATCGGCCATTCAACAGACAAAGGCGGCATCTCTAAAATACATGCAGAAATAAAATATTACATTCCTCCAAAACAAAACCGCAAAGGACCAATAGCCCCCTCATCAAATGGGCTAAAGACTTACAAAGAGACATCTCTGATGAGGAAATGTGAATGGCCAGGAGACATATGAAAAAGTGGTCTACATCACTCTCCATAAAAGAAATGCAATTCAAAACAACATTGAGATTCCATCTCACCCCAGTAATAATGTCATATATCAAGAAAACTAACATTAACAGTTGTTGGAGGGGATGTGGCCAAAAGGGAACCCTTCTTTATTGTTGGTGGGAATGTAAACTGGTTCAGCTACTATGGCAAGCTGTATGGCGATTCCTCAGAAGGCTATATATACAATTCCCCTCTTACCCAGCAGCCCCACTTTTGGGTATCTATCCAAAAGACCACAAACAAAATCACAGTAATGCCACCAGCACACCAATGTTCATCGCAGCACAATTTGTCATAGCTAGAATCTGGAACCAACCCAGATGCCCCTCTGTAGACGAATGGATCAGGAAAATGTGGTACATATACACAATGGAATTTTATGCCTCTATCAGAAAGAATGACATTGCCCCATTTGGAAGGAAATGGAAGGACTTGGAAAAAATTATACTAAGTGAAGTGAGCCAGACCCAAAGAAACATGGACTCTATGGTCTCCCTTATTGGGAATAATTAGTACAGGATTAGGCAAGTCATAGCAGAGCATCACAAGAGCCCAATAGCTATACCCTTATGAACACATTAGATGATGCTAAGTGAAATGAACTCCATGTTATGGAAATGATTGTTTTATCACAGTTGTAACTACTTTCAATGTCCCATGTGTATCTGTAGCTTCTATTATTGATGATGTTCTTGTATCACCTTCCTGTGGTTGTACCTACACTATCTCTGTAATCTTATCTGAGTATATTGGAAACCATGTATATTGGTATTAGAAGTAGGAAATTGAAAGGGAATACCAAAATTGAGAGACACTGGGTAAAAAAAGGCAAACAACTACAAAAGCAATACTTGCAGAACTGTTTGGTGTAAGTGAACTGAACACCTCAGAGGGGTGAAAGGGAACGGGGGAGGAGGGAGGGTGGTATGACCGACAGGTAACAAACAGTACAAGAAATGTATCCAATGCCTAATGTGTGAAACTGTAACCTCTCTATACATCAGTTTGATAATAAAAATTTGAAAAAAAATGAAAAATTAAAATATTCCTGATAGGTATCTACAAATCATCAGTCCAGTTTCCCATATCATGTACATCAACAATGTGAACAACTTGTATGATCTGAACTCCAGAATTCTAGAAGAAATGTAAAAATATGTTGACTGGGAACCTATTGAGAGAGCAAATATAGACACTTTAAATATATTGAAATCAGTGTTCAACACCCAACTAACTCTAAAAGAGTACTAGAACATTTAATGTTCTCAAGTATTCTATATCAGTTATCATTATATAAAGGAGTTTCCCATGTATATTGAGATGTTTTAAAGTTGATTGGATAAGAATCTTAATTGATTGCATTGGTGTTTGCTTTCACGCCCCTAATTCAGATAAATGCATATACAATACCCAGTGTACCAAAATCAAATACAGTGACAAGATGGGTTAAAACAGAGAGAAGAAAACAAAAGAATAATTTCACATAGTACATTGAAAATAACAACAACAATGATAAACTACTTGTTTCCATAACTTGCAGTTCATTTTGCTTAGCATCATCTTACGTGATCATATGTACTTAGCTACTGAGCTATGCAACAGCAATACTTACAAGACAATATGTTGTAAACTAACTACAACTTGAGAGAGGGAATGGGGAGGAGAGAAATTTGGAGAAAAAGGAGGGAGAAGGTAACAATTTTGACAAGAAATGTACTCACTACCTTATGTATGTAACTGTAACACCTCTGTAATCACCTTGACAATAAAAGTAAAAACACAAAAATAAATTTAAAAATGTTTAATTGGTATCTTCATTATGTTCATTATGAATTTTTGGAAGTTTTTCTCCATGTGAAATAGAATTTTAGTAATTTTAGTAAAATTGCTAAAAAATAAAGATATTGAACTGTTAGGCATTTCCAGTAGCAAAGGTTGATATCTATTCAACTGGACAAAGGATAACCCTTTTCTAAGTATGAGCTTGAAAACTGTGTCTAGAATGTCATCAGAGGTTGAATTTAGTGGCTGCTACTGAAATGCTAAACCTATTGTTATGGCCTATACAGCAATAATATATTCACTTTTCTTTTCCATAAACTCACTGTATTTTTGGTAGTATCCATCCAAAGCTGGGAAATGGAAAGAATGTTTGCTTTTCATTTTTTTCTATTTCCTCAAATAACCAATACTATATAATCAAACATGTTATGATTTACCTGCTAGAAAACAGGAATTTTAGTTACAAATGTTAGTAACTGTATCTCAGTTACCAAGTACATGTCAGTTCTCTGGGTCTCTTTAATATTCTTAATTCTGTTTTGAGCCTTCATTATTGTGAATCACATTGCTTTTTTTCTTGATAGTATCTTAATCATCTTAAGCTACTGTAAAACATGACCATAGACTGAATGTCTTAAAAGAAATACATTTCTCATAGTTCTGGATGCTGAGAAAATACGAGCAGGCAGTTACATTAGGCAGCCTCTTTGTTGAAGCCCTAACCTTTAATGTGCTCTCTTACTCTGCTCACATGATATGAGAAAGAGAGAGAAATTAAGAGAGACACAGAGGGAAAGAATACAAGTTCATGTTCCAGTCATCTCCCCAAGGCCTCATTTTTGAATACTATTACATTGAACACAGAAGTGTAAGGCCTTCAACATAGGCATTTTGGAGTTACACAAACATTTCCTATAATTGGTGGCTTCTTCATATCATTTGGGAAATAAACAGTGCTTAACAATAAAACTATAAGCTAGATGTCATATGTGTAAAACAATGTATCAAGCACCAGAGAGGTTAGGAATGTATTTGAGTAAAGGACTTTACCTTCCAAATGTTTTTATTTGTTATTAAAGCAAATGAAAATAGATTTCAGTTTATTTGTAAATTAAACTTACTTTCACAAATTAACATTCGTAAATCAAGTAAGATCTATAATAGTAAAACCAATGAAACATATTTCAAATGGAATTTTTGATAGTCCCACGCATAAACCTCAATTTAATATCTTTGTATATAAAAATGTTCTTATTGTTGGAGGAAACTGAAAATGCTACATACTATTTCCATTCATTATGCTAATGCATTTGTGGCATATTGTTATATTTGATATACTTTTGTGTAGACATGATTGTTTATCAAAACTAATGGATTTTTAGTTCTAAGAAAATGTGTCAAATGATAGAAATTAAAAAGATTAAATATACACTTCTGTTCAAGTCAACATATATTTAATTAAACATAATATGCTACTTAAGGAAACTGTCAATTTTGAAATACTGTAAGATTTATGCAGCATTTTACATGTCTTGAAAAGTTTGTAAATTTTCTGTGTGCATTGTTTTGCTTTTCTATGAAAATAACATCAAAGTCAACTGAAACGTCACCTTGTAATATATTATAAACAAGGATAATATCTTTTCTTAGATATATGCAGGGTTCCTAAGAGATGTAACTGGTGAATCAAACAAAAATCAAAAGCTTACTTCTTTTATTAGCATTACCAAACTCCATTTAGTAACAAGAATGTGTGGGCACAGCACATGGTAGGGCAAAATTTAGCCTTATTTTTCCCAAGTTATTCATCCCAGATATCTAGAGAAAAAGTGATACACCTGCAGAAAGCAGAGGTTTATTTTTTCTCCTGCTTTAATTTTATTTCTTCTTGAGTCCTGGATTCTGCCAGTTCTGAGTAGAAATTTGCTGAGCCATAAAATTCCTGCTTGCGCCCATGTTTCACTGTGGAGATTTAGAGCATGGTCAGAGAACTACAAGAATTTCCAGACTCAAAATAACCCTAACTGGAGTGATCCAGTATTCTACTAAACGAAACAAATGAAATGAAATGAAAATGTTTTTTGTTTTTTTTCTGAAATATACTTGCCTGACCAATGAAAAGGAAAAAAAAAGTAAATTATCCTTTAATGGCCATTAACACTCCGAGTTTTTTTTAATAAGCATATTTAAAATTTGCATAGACCTTTGAGAACAAAGAATTGTTATATATAAATTTCAAATATATTTAATTTTAAAATCTGTGGAGGAGGAGGAGAAGGAGGAGGAGGAAAAAGAGGAGGAGGAAGAGGAGGAGGAAAAATGAAAAAAAAATGGAAGGAAAATTCTCAGTAACAGCGCAGGGCTAACTTGGTATATTAAGGTACATTGTTTCTGGGATGGTTGTATTTTTAAAATGAAAAATTGCCAACTCGTTCATTGAAAGGAAGAAAATATAAAAAATGAAGATTTAAACTTATTTTTTAAAGGTATGAAAATTATTGGTGAAAGATTTTCTTGTTTCTTTGTTTTCCTTATGAATATTAGTCTTCAACTTAGAAATTTTGCCTGTGAGTGGTAAGGTTGTATTTAGTGTATTTAATGCCTCTGAATGAATGAAACTTAATGATTAGTGAGATAAGGAAGTGAGCCATGATTCTTTTGCACAAAAATTTCTGGGAATACATTACATAAGAGTCCTTTTAAAAGCCAAGGTCCATGTGGAGTTACAGGCCCTGGGTAAGGCCATAAAAGAAGGGAAGAAAATAAAGAGAATATTGCTAAAGACTAAGTAAATCTTTATATTTTTGCCTAAGATCAGAACCAGGACATATCTGTTCCTCTTTGTTATTTGATGTTTATTTATTTTTAAATTGTTGTTGTAAAGGTGATGTGCAGAGGGGTTATAATTACAGTAGTTAGGTAATGAGTACATTTTTTTGAAGAGTGTCAGTCTTCCCTCACTCTCTCTCAAATTTTCCCTTCTGATGTATAGTTTATTTTCAATGGTGTCTCTAGTGAGTATCACTGCTCCCTTGGTTCAGCATTTGTTAAACTTATTTTGTGCTCCCTGCTTACCCTCTCCCAAACAGATAAACTTACATAGATTACAAAAGGTACAGAAAACAAAAACAAGAAAAAAGGAGGCCCCTCTCCTCCAATCTCAAAAACAAAATAACAAGAAATCTACCTCTTGCTTCCATTTTTTGGAATTTACTTAAATAAATAGCATTTTGTATGGTCATATCCACATAGCTATTAAGTCTTTGTCATTCATTCCGAAGAATAAGCTCCTTGAGGATCACTGTGTGAATGTCAACACATCTGTATAATTTATCAACTACATATATTTTGTTATATCACTACTAGAGGATTAACTTGAAAAAAATAAGCAAAAAAGAATTACAAGAGGTACTATGGGAACTTTGTACATATCCTCAAATAGAGACAATTTAAAAGATGCTTTTGCTGAGACTGTGAATTACCAAAACGTAGCATAAAAACTTGTCATCTTTGGTCTTTGTTCTGAGCCTTCCCTTTCTTCAGTCACTTTCCAATGACTTCCAGGTAAAACCAGATTCACAGATAATCATTTTGTGACATAAGGCAACTTGCCACAGCAGATGGGCAGAGCACTGCCATCTTCTTGGATGGATAAATATAAAATTTCCCCCAAGGAGAAGATTGGAATGCTCAAGTCAGATTACATGCAAAACAATAGTAACTGACATGTTTGTGATTTCCATCAAGTGCTGAAGGGCTAATTTCTTTGGGACCTCAAAATGGTCAACCAGGCTATGCCTCTGACTTGAGAATGGTTTAATGACGTATACCTTTCTTTCCTCTTATCCTCAACTCTCCTTATATATTCTGAAGCCAATGTCTACCTTTGAAGACAAGAGAAGATGTATTAAAGTGCTATCCTCTCATGGTTGCCATGTAATACATTTCCTTTTTCTATCCTTCACCATGTCGCTTTACTTAGCATATGAGGAGAGTGTCCAGATAGACACAACATTGGGCTCCTGGAGTTTGCGTATAGGTTCTAAAACTTCTGTTTCATAATGACCTGATCATTGTCAGATTTATTCCCAGCATATACTAAGATGAGTATATTGAAATAACTTGGTCAGTCAGCTATTTCCTGCAGTGGGCATTTTTATGTAACAAAAAAAAAGTGTTAATTGTTTAAGTTTTCTTTTTCTGTAGGCTAATTAATGTATTATAATACTAAAAAAAATCTATGCAGTAACAAATGAGTATCCAAGTTCAATATGCATGCTTTTAATGACTCATACCCCATAAATAATCTAAATTATCAACGTCTTGAGTTTTCTTCCAGAGATACGAATGTATACTTATGTATATGGATGGTTATCTTCATTTGTTTAATAATGATGAGAATACTCTGCATTCTGTTTTGCACCTGATTTTGTTATCTAAATATGTGTTTTGATTACTATTCCATTTGAGTTCAGTGTTCTATCCTTACTAGGCATTGTATATTATTGCATTATTTGATGAAACTCATTTATTGTAATTCATCACTTATGAAGGATGCATCACTGTTTTTAATTTTCCTATAGTATAAGTAAGTTTACAATAGATGTGTGGAGCATATATCTGTGTGTGCACTTGCAAGTATAACTCTATGTAAGTCCTTCAAAATGGATTTGATATTTTACAGTGTATATACATTTTAAATTTTAATACATGCACATCACCTTAACACAGTGCACTACATAATATGGTGAACATTAGGTACTGAACAAGATTTCTATGCATCTGGTACTGAAATATTACTATACTATTGTTGACTTCAGTTAGTGTGGTCTCACATTTATTAAGAAAATATTTATTGAATATCATCTGCATGCCAGACATTGATCCAAGCATTGAATAGCTATCAAAGTTCAGTTCATTTGCCTTCTTCAAGTAGGGAGTTTACATGACTGGGGACAGCAGCTTCCAAGGTTGCCCTCTTTCATTCTGGCTCAAGGATCTGTAAAAGACAGATCTGAATTTCTATATTGCTTTTGTTTTCCATTTCCATTTCTACCAGTACAACTATTACAAAACTCAGCCTTGAGGTGAGAGAAAACTACCAGAATATACTCAAGTGGCATCATCAAAACATCCAACTCTTTGAGGAATTGTTAACTACATCTTCTTGATGTAAGTCATCATTCTTATCTGAACAGTTTTTTTCTGTAGTTGTTCTCCTAGGATATTCAAACTTCCAGAATTTGTCAGCTCTTGATATTTCCTTCAGCATCACAAATTAATTCCTTGTATAAGTCAAAGCATTGTCCCCTTTGAGGTTTCATCAAGCACATCTACTTCTACTCAGAAATAACAAAAATGATTCTTCCACCCGTTTATGGGGCCACACAATTAGCACCAGCCTGTGTATTCAATAAATTGTTGGTTGCTTGCTGGCTCCATTCAGAAGTCAAAAATGGTAATAATTGTTTTAGCATATTTCAGGTAGTGATAGAACAGGCATTTGTTTACAGCAGCTGGTTCTTTGGATGGACAGCAACCCAGATGGAATAGTTCTGAGTGACTGAAGATTAGTAAGGTTATGTAGTGACCTGGAGCACAGTCATCTCTGCTTTGGGAAGATTGCAGTTGTTCATTACCAGTGAAGAACTTGGAACAAGAAACCAGAACACAAAGAAGATAGATAATTTGAGGGCAAAAAGTGATTTAAAAAGTGAATGAATATTCCATTTGAGCTGATCATGTCATAAGATTATTTTGACATTTAGAAAGTATACCGAAGTCAATTTTAAATCAGACTTATATCAAAAATATAAATAAACCCATAAGCACAGAAAAGTTATGGAATTAAAATATATTTCATTTTACCCTAGATACAGAAATCTAACAATGTGATAATCATTGATAAAATGAAATGTTTTTATTTTATTTTATTTATTTATTGTCAAAGTAATGTATAGAGTGCTTGCAGTTTCACATATAAGGAAGTGAGTACATTTCTTATCAATCTTGTTAACTCCTCCCTCATTTTTTCCCACCACACCTCCACCACATCCACCCCTACTTGTCCAGTTTTTTTACAGCATGCTGTCTTGTAAGTCTTGCTGCTGCATTGTTTCACCTTTTACCCATTGTATATCTATTTTGATGTTCCCCTTCCTTTCCCTAGTTCCTATAAACATATATACAATACCCAAGGTACCAAAATAAGTTATAGTGACATCAGGTGTAAAACCATAGGGAAGAAAAACAAGAGAAAATAGGCATTAAATTCACATAGTACATTGAAAATAACATCAGTAATGATAAACCACTTATTTCCATATCTTGGATTTCATTTAGCATCATGTATTCATCTATACCTAGCTATTGAGATCACAATTGCTTTCTTCTTTAAAGGAATATTTATTTTATTGAGACATGTTAAATTGTACCACAATTACTATTTATTATGAATCCTTCAGCTTCCAAATTTTGTTCTTTATCTTATATGTTCTTATTTTTTCATAGTTTTGCATACTACCAATATTAAAGACAGTTTTACTAATAATTAACATCTTTTTTTCAGGTACACAAAATTTATTTTTAATTGCCTGCAAAAGGCACAGCGATAAAACTTTATTGGTTGTTTTCTTCTACATTTTAAAAGAAAGTTCTGCTTGAATTCCCTAGTCTACCTGTCCTAGTTCCCACCAAGAGCATTTGGTATTCAGTAGGGCACTGCTCCTATTCTGCTGGTTTATCTTAGCAGAAGTTGTAATTCATGATTGGTTTTACCAAAATGTTTTCATGAGAGCTTAAAATGTGGACAAATTGAATGCAGTGTGTGAGTGGGTTGAGGTGGATGGATATCTGTGTACTTCTTCCTCCCTTTATTGTCAAAGTGAAGTACAGAGGGGTTACAGTTTCAAATGAAAAGTAATGAGTCCATTTCTTGTTCAACTTGTTACCTCCTCCCTCAGTTTTCCCCCATCCCCCCTACCCCCTCCTCCCAACCCCCATGAGTTGTACAGTTGGTTTACACCAAATGGTTTCATATGTACTGCTTTTGGAATAATTTGTATTTTTTTCTCTCAATTTTTATATGCCCTTTCACTTCCCCAGCTCTAATACACCCATATACAATATCCAGGGTACTCAGATGAGATCCAGTGATAGCAGGAGTACACAACTACAGGAAGAGAATATGAGAAAAAAAAAACATAAAAAAGGTACCGTTAATTGTGGCATGTTGAAAATAATTACAACAATGATATAACACTGTTTCCATAAAGTGGAATTCATTTCACTCAGCATCATCTTGTGTGTTCATAAGGGCATAGTTATAGGGCTACTGTGATCTTCTGCTATCACTAGCCTAAACATGTACTGATTATTCCCTACGTGGGAAACCATCGAGTCCATGATTCTTTGGGTCTGGTTCATTTCACTTAGCATAATTTTCCCAAGCCCTTCCATTTCATTATGAAAGGGGCAATGTCAGGGAATTCCAGGAAGATGGCAGAGGAGCAGCAGAGCCCTAGCTAAGCTCCCTCCTACATCACAGTTTTACCAATCCAGAGAAACGTTTACTCCTAGAAAGACAGCCCAAGTAAGTTATAACAGTGTAGGGATTCTGGACAGGAAGGAAAAATCGACTTTGCTGGCCTGAAAACACACATTTGAGCTCCAGGCGGTGTCCCGCCACAACGCCAGTGCTGGCGCCAGCACAGCGCCCCACACTCCACATACCTAAAGCATACAGCGGTGACCAGGGAGAAATCCTCCAAACGGCAGCAGACAGACGCTGATTACAGGCTGAGCACGGACGGGCTGAAATCGCACAGAAAGTGTGAGTACCCCACAAAAGACATTCTCACTTGTGCCCACAGAGCAGCATCTGAAAGTACCCCTTCCTCCACCACCGGAGCAAACTGCCATCTTTGACACTGGCAAAGGTTCAGACCAGACTGGAACTAAAGCAGGCCTGGGGAAAGCGAGGACAAAGGGGACATCTTTGAAAAGGACAAGGGGTACCGACAAGTGAAAGCCAGCTCTGTCCAGGAGAACGACTCCTGCCCAGGTGAGAGGCTTGTCCCAGGCAGCGGCTCACACACTCAGGTGAACTCAGCCAGAGGTGCCCCGCCCTGCCCGCTGGAGCTTCTGAATTAAAACCGAAAGTGGCAAGCAGCTACTGGCGGCACGGAACAACCAGACGGGAGGACAAACATTTCCTGAGACAGATAAACAGTCCCATCACAGAGGAAGCCCCAATTTCCAGCCCAAAACTGAGCTGAATTCCATAGCCACCTCTGCCCAGGAGTCCACCTTGCCCAGGAGGGAGGAACCTCCCCCAGGCAAGTGACTCTCAGCCAGGTAAAGCAGTCCTGAGGTGCCCCTCCCTGCTGAGTCCACAGCCTATTAAAAACCAGGCATTAAAGGCATAGGCCCTAAAGCAGTCAGGAGGAGCCACGGTTCCCAAGACTGTTCACGTCCCCCATCTACAGAGGAAACCCAAATCCTACCTGCAAGCTGTGTGAACCACAGAGCCCCAGGATTTCACTAACAGTGGAGTTGGGTCAAAGCAGATCCACCCCCTGCAAACTGAAAGCAAGTCAAACCAGCCAAAATAGAGTACAGACCATCGTGAGGAAACCAGAGACTGTAGAAAGCCCACCCAAACAAGGAAGATTCCATTTTTTTCAAACATTTAAAAAAATTTCTTTTTTCATTTCTGAGACGTCATTGGTTTTTTGTTTGCCATTTTTATTTGTTTGTTTTATCAGGGTTTTTTTTTTGGTTGTTTTTCTGGTGTTTTTTAATATAATTTTTCTGTTTTGTGCATTTGTGTTACAGTATTTCACTTTATTTCTCTCTTCACATTCTCTTTCTTTAAAAAATTACTTTCATATGAATAACACCTCCACTCTTTTCTGCTAAATCTCCATTTTCTATCATTTTCACCTTGTCCTTTCTACCAATTCTACTCTTCTCCACATTTCCACGTCACTGAAACTAAACCAAAATCATCACTCCCCCATACATTTTACTCAATTCTCTTTACAACCTCTAGCTTACCATCCTGATTTACTTCCAATACCTCCAGATTCCAATGACCCCTGGTTATTGGACAGAGGGTATCCCTGCTCAATTCGAGTGAATCAAAAGGATTCAAAGAGAAATCCAGCCAGTCCAAAAAGAACTTAATATAAGAACAAAAATTACTCATAGGATTGTAACAGTAAATAAGTCACTACTGAATACAGGGCTCAGGATTGGTTGTTATATCAAAATTGTATTATAAAGGAAAACCAAATCAAATTTTATATACAAGTATACAAGGTGCCTGTATATAATTGTGAACTTCTAAGATTTACATAGTAGTGCTTGGTAAGGTCTGCTTTGGGTATTAAATGGTGCTCACAGGTGCTTGTAGATTGGCATTCCCAATCCAAATGGGCAGAAGAAGCACAAGAAAGATGGCAAACAATGGAGTCTCATCTCCCACTCAAAACAAGCAAGAAGCAGAGCAGTCAATCAAAGACATAGAAGATAACAATCAAAATGCTCTAAAAGGGGCTGGGGATATGGCCTAGTGGTAAGAGTGCTTGCCTCGTATACACAAGGCCCTGGGTTTGATTCCCCAGCACCACATATACAGAAAATGGCCAGAAGTGGCACTGTGGCTCAAGTGGCAGAGAGCTAGCCTTGAGCAAGAAGAAGCCAGGGACAGTGCTCAGGCCTGAGTCCAAGCCCCAGGACTGTCCAAAAAAAAAAATGCTCTAAACGTCTACTGATGAAAATGATGAATGAAAAGTTTGAATCTCTTCAGTCAACTATTCTAAAGCGTGAGGAGGCCAACCAAAAATTAATAGAAAATTTGATGGCCTCCACAAATAGAAAGGTAAATGAACTTAAAGAGTCAAATGAAAAGATAGCTACCCAGCTAAAAGATTTGAGAGATAGCACTCAAAAGCAAATTAATGAAGTAAAGAAGTCCATGCAGTCATCAGGAAAGATCAGTCAGAAAGAAAAGGGATTCAAAATCAAGTAGCTAGCCTACAGTCCCGACTAGCTGAAGAAGACCAAATCTCAGGAGCTGAAGATTCCCTAGAATCTATGTAGAAAGATCCAAAATCAATAAAAAAAACAATCCAATCGACAAAAAAGGTCACTCCAGGAGCTCCAAGACAAATTCAGTAAGCCAAATTTAAGGATCATAGGTATTGAGGAAAACCTAGAGAAAGAAGTTACTTGAATAGGCAACCTATTTAACAGAATCTTAACCAAGAACTCCCCAAATATCCAGAAGGATAGGCCTATACAGATACAAGAAGCACTTAGAACCCCAAACTGACAAGGCCAGATTAGGACATTCCACCGACACACTGTGATCAAAACAGGATCAGTAAGTACAAGGAAAGAATCCTTGAAGCTGTTAGGGAGAACAAAACAATCACATATAAAGGAAAAGCAATCAGAATTACCCCAGACTTCTCAGCAGAGACCATGAAAGCAAGGAGAGCCTGGAATGAGGTATACCAAACGCTAAATAAAAATAACTACCAACCAAGAATACTGTACCCAGCTAAACTCTCATTCATAGCCGAAGGTCAAATAAAAGTCTTACACAATAAGGAAAAACTGAAACTATGTATCTCCACCACACCAGCTTTACAGAAAATCCTCAAAGGTGTTCTAAACGGGGAAAAAAATCCAAATGACAAGAAAGACAGAGAAATGAACTCTAAATAGGAAACCAGAATATTATTTCAAGAAATGGGAAGACAAAGCTTTTTAACAAGATAGAGATAATGTAAGGAAGAAACGATCAGATCATAATCCTAACTCTCAACATTAATTTGCCAATCAAACAACATAGGCTCATAACTTGGATCAAAAATCAAGATCCATCTGTCTGCTGCCAGCAAGAGACACATCCATCCAGCAAAAGTAAACATCTTCTAAAAGTGAAATGCTAGAATAAAATCTACCAAGCAAATGGCCCCAATAAGCAGGCTTGCTTTGCAATCCTAGTATCACATAAAATTGACTTAAAATTGAAAATGGTAAGAAGAGACAAAAAAGGTTACTACATTGTAATAAAGGGATCTCTCCTACACGAGGATATAAACATTCTGAATATCTACCAAATACAGGAACACCCAAATTCATCAAACACAACTGATTCTAAAAACACTCATAGACCCAAACACATTGATAGTTGGGGACTGTAACACATCAACCAGAGCAAGGTAAAGAGACACATGGTTATATCTCTGGATGCGGAAAAGGCATTCGATAAAATCCAGCATCCATTTATGCTAAAAGCCCTGGAAAAGTTGGGATTCCAAGGGACACTCCTGAATATAATAAAGGCAGTTTATGACAAAACAACAGGAAGCATAATTCTAAATGGTGAATAGCTAAAGCCATTCCCTTTAAAATTGGGAGCAAGAAAGGGATGCCCGCTCTCTCCCCTTCTCTTCAACATAGTACTAGAATTCCTAGCCAGAGCAATTAGGCAAGAAGAAAATATAAAGGGGATCCAAATAAGAATAGATGAAGATAAACTTTCTCTATTCGCAGATGACATGATTCTATACCTAAAAAATCCCATAGACTCTACCCCCAAGCTACTAGAGCTGATCCAAAACTTTGGCAAAGTTGCAGGATGTAAAATAAACCCTCAAAAATCAATGGCCCTTCTATATGCTAATGACCTGAAGACCAAGGCTGAAATCAGGAAAGGAACTCCTTTTCCAATAGCCTCGAAAAGCATACAATACCTTGGAATAACCTTAACCAAAGAAGTGAAAGCCCTCTATGATGAGAACTTTAAAACCATGAAAAACAAAATTAAGGCAGAACTAAGGAAATGGAAAAACCTCCCATGCTCCTGGATTGGGATTATTAATATAATCAAAATGGCAATATTGCCAAAGGTGATCTACAAATTCAATGCAATACCCATTAATATCCCAACATCATTTTTTAATGAAATAGAGGAAGCAATCCACAAATTCATATGGAAAAATAAAAGACCCAGCATAGCAAAAACAATCCAAAGCAGAATGTATGGTGCTGGAGGAATTACAATACCCAACTTCAAGCTGTATTATAAATCTATAGTAATAAAAATAGCTTGGTATTGGCACCGGAACAGGGCTGAAGACTAATGGAACAGAATTGAAGACCCAGAAATGAACCCACAGAACTATGCCTACTTAACCTTTGATAAAGGAGCTAAAAAACAGTCTGGAAGAACTGTAGCCTCTTTAACAAATGGTGCTGGTAAAACTGGTTCAACACCTGCAACAACTTAAGACTAGATCCTTATATATCACCCTGCACCAAAATCAATTCTACATGGATCAAAACCTTGAAATAAAAACCGATACCCTGAAAACACTAAAGGAAGGAGTAGGAGAAACACTTTGCCTCCTAGGCACAGGACAGAACTTTCTTAACAATGACCCAGAAATGCTACAAATCAAAGAAAGGATGGACCAATGGCACTGCATCTAACTGCAGACCTTCTGCAGGGAAAATGACATAGCCAACAAGATAAACAGAAATCCCACAGATTGGGAAAAGCTCTTTACTGACCACACAATGGACAAAGGCCTCATATCTAAAATATATGAAGAACTAAAAGAATTACATTCCTCCAAAACAAAACTGCAGAGAACCAATAGCCCCCTCAACAAGTGGGCTAAAGACTTAAATAGAGACTTCTCTGATGAGGAAACAAGAATGGCCAAGAGACATGAAAGAAATGCAAACCATAACAACATTGAGATTCCATCTCACCCCAGTAAGAATGTCCTATATCAAGAAAACTAACAATAACAAATGTTGGAGGGAATGTGGCCAAAAGGGACCCTACTTCATTGGTGGGAATGTAAACTGGTTCAGCCACTCTGGCTAGAGGTATGAAGATTCCTCAGAAGGCTAAATATAGAACTCCCCTATGACCCAGCAGGCCCAGTTTTGGACATCTACCCAAACGACCACAAACAACACACTAAAGCCACCAGCACAACACTCTTCATCACAGCACAATTTGTCATAGCTAGAATATGGAACCAACCCAGATGTCCCTCAGAAGATGAATGGATTAGGAAAATGTGGTACATATACACAACGGAATTTTATGCCTCTATCAGAAAGAATGACATTGCCCCATTTGTAAGGAAATGGAAGGACTTGGAAAAAATTATACAAAGTAAAGTGAACCAGTCCTAAAGAAACATGGACTCTATGGTCTCCCTTATAGGGAATAATTTGCACAGTCTTAGGCTAGTCACAGCAGAGTACCCCAAGTGCCCGAAATCTATACCCTTATGAACACATAAGATGATGCTAAGTGAAATGAACTCCATGTTATGGAAATGACTGTTATATCACTGTTGTAATTATTTTCAACATGCAGTCTGAAACCGTAGATTATATTATTATTGATCCTCTTGTATCCCCTTCCTGTGGTTGTACCTGCACTATCTCTGTATCTTATCTGAGTACATTGGAAACAGTGTATACAGGTATTAGAACTAGCAAAATGAAAGGGAATACCATAATAGACAGACACAGGGCAAAAGACAAATGACTCTAAAAGCAATTCTTGCAAAACTGTCTGGTGTAAATCAAGCGAACAACTCTTGAGGGGAAAGGGAAAAGGGGAGGGGGTGTGGGGAGAATGAGGGACGAGATAACAAACAGTACAAGAAATGTATGCCATGCCAAAAGTATGAAACTGTAACCTCTCTGTACATCAGTTTGACAATAAAAAATTTTTTTAAAAAAGAACTGGTCAAAGTCATTCTTTCTGATGGAGGCACAGATTTTCATTGTGTATAGTTCCACATTTTCCTGATCCACTCGTCTACTGAGGGGCATCTGGGTTGGTTCTAAATTTTAGCAATGACAAATTGTGCTGTGATGAACATTGTTGTGTTGGTGGGTTTAGTGTGCTCTTGCTTGTAATCGTTGGGTAGATTCCTAAATGTGGGTCATAGGGCAGCTATATTTTTCAGCCTTCTGAAGAACCTCCATACCGCTTTCCATAGTGGTTGAACAAGTTTACATTCCAACAATAATGTCGTAGGATTCCCTTTTGGCCACAACCCCTACAGCATTTGTTATTATTAGATAATTTACATTGTTATTGTGGTGAAGTGGTATCTCAATGTTATTTTGATTTGCATTTCTTTAATGGTCAGTAATGTAGAGCATTTCGTCATGTCTTTCTTAGCCATTCTCATTTCCTCTTCAGAGAAGTTTCTTTTTAGGTCTTTAGCCCACTTGTTGAGGGGGCCGTTGGTTCTTTGAGGATTTGTTTTTTTGAGGAATTTAATTTTTGAGCATTACCCACATTTTAGTATGAGGCTTTTGTCCATTGTATGTCTGGAAAAGATCTTCTCCCAATCGGTGGGTTTTATGGGGTTTTTTGCAAGCTATGTGCTTTGCCATGCTGAAGCTCTGCAGTTTGATGCACTCCCATTTGTCCAATATTACTTTGATTTGTTGCATTTCTGGGCCTTTATTAAGGAAGTTTCCTCCTGTACCAAGGAGTCCAAGTGTTTCTCTTATTCCTTCTTGTAGTGTTTTCAGGGTATCTAATTTTACTTCGAGGTGGTATATAAGGATCTCATTTTGGTTTGTTACAGTTGTTGAACCAGTTTTGCCAGCACCATTTGCTGAAGAGGCCTTCTTCCATCCTATTTTTTTAGCTCTTTTTTCAAAGATTAAGTAGCCATAGTTCTGCAGGTTCAATTCTGGGTTTTCAGTTCTTTTCCATTGGTCCTCAGGCCTTTTCATGTGCCAATACCAAACTGTTTTAATTATTATAGCTTTTCAATACAGCTTGAAGTTTGGTAAAGAAATTCCTCCAGCACTGTTCTCTCTACTTAGGATTGCTATTTGGGGTCTTTTATTGTTCCATATGTATTTCTGGATAGCTTCCTCTTTTTCATTATAGAATGGTGTTGGGATATTGATGGGTATTGCATTGAACTTGCAGATATCCTTTGGCAATATTGCCATTTTGAAAATGTTAATCCTCCCAATCCAGGAGCATAGGTGGTTTTTCCATTTCCTCATTTCTGCCTTAATTGCCTTTTTCAGGTTTTTAAAGTTCTCATCATAGAGGTTTGTCAGTTCTTTGGTTAATGTTATTCCTAAGTATTTTTTGTTTTTTGAGGCTACTGCGAAAGGAATTGCTTTCTAGTTTTCAGCCTCGCTCTTTGGGTCATTGGTATATAGAAAAAAGCATTGATTTTTGAGGATTTATTTTACATCCTGCTAATTTTCCAAAGTGTTGGATTAGGTTAGGTAACTTAGGTGTATAGTATATGGGGTTCTTTAGATAGAGGATCATGTTATCTGCAAAGAGAGGATTTAACTTCATCTTTTCCCATTTGGATCCCCTTTATATCTTCCTCTTTCCTTATTGCTCTGGCTAGGAATTCTCGTACTATGTTGAAGAGGAGAGAGTGGACAACCTTGTTTTGCTCCCGATTTTAGGGGAAATGGCTTTAACTTTTCACCATTAAGAATATTGCTTACTGTGGGTTTGTTGCACAGAGCCCTAATTATATTCAAGGATGTTGCCTGGAATCCCAGTTTCTCCAAAACTTTTATCATAAATGGATGTTGGATTTTATCAAACATTTTTTTCTGCATCTAGCAAAATAATCATGTGATTCTTGACCTTCCTCCCGTTGATGTGGTGGATTATATTGATTGACTTGCATATACTGAACCAGCTTTGCATACCTGGAATGAATCCAGTTTGATCATCATGTATGATTTTTTTGGTGACTTGTTGAAGTTGGTTGGCCAGAATTTTATTGCGGAGCTTTGCATCGATGTTCATCAAGGAGTTGGGTTTATAGTTCGCTTTCCTTGATGAGTCCCTGTCTGGTTTTGAGATAAGGGTTATACTGGCATCATAGAATGTGTTTGGTAGTGAATTTTCAATTTCATTGAATATTTGAGAAATATAGGTGTAAGTTCAGTTTTGAAGGCCTTGTGGAATTCTGCTGTGAATCCATCAGGACCTGGGCTTTTCATGGATGGACGATTTCTTATTGTAGTTTCTATTTTGTCGCTGGATATGGGTCTGTTTATTAGATTTAAATCTTCATGGTTACGTTTGCGCATATAATTTTTTGCTAGGAATTCATCAATTTCCTCCAGGTTCTCAAATTTATTAACATAGAATTTTGTGAAACATTCCCTTATTATATCCTGAATCTTGGTTGTATATAAAAAGCAACCCTGAGCCCTGTATTCAGTAGCTAATTATATAGTGTTATAACCATTTGCAAGTTTGTTCTTACATTTGGTTCATTTTGGACTGATGGGATTGCTCTATGAACCCTTTTGACTCACTCAGAATGGACGCGGATTCTCTCTATCTAGCCTGGCAATAACCAGGGGTCAATGGAGTATGGAGGTCCGTGGAAGTAAATTAAGGAAGGTAAGTTAGGAGTAATGAAGAGAATGGAGTAAAAGGAATGGGCTACGATGATTTTGATTTAGTTTCAGTGAAATGAGAAGGTGGCAAAGAGTAGAGTAGAAAGAAAGAACAAGATTAAAATTATATATGACAAACGGTCAACAAAAATGAGCAAAGGTAGTAGTAAAACAAAAGTAATTTTAAAGAAAAAATGTGAAAAGAGAAACAAAAACATACAGAAAAACAAAATAAAAAAATAAAAAATAACAAGAACAAACAAACAAATGAAGAGAAATGGAGTCTTCCTTTTTTGGTTGGGCTCTTTCCATCCTCTGGTTTCCCTGTGATTTTCTATGGTCTGTTTTCCTGAGGCTTGGCTGGTTTGATCTGCTTTCAGTTTGCAGGGAGTGGGTGTGCTCTGACTCTCCTCCCACCTTAGTTGGGTGCCTTCTGTAATTGGGGGATGCTCAACAGTCTCAGGACTGAAGCTCCTCCTGTCTGTCTCTCCTGGGGCCGCTGCTTTTAACTCCTGGAACTACTGAGGAGTCAGCAGGATGGGGTACCTCTGGCTTTGTTTATGGAGAGCTGAAAGCCACTTTCCCTGGGGAAGTTCCTCCCACCTGGGTGGAGGGACCTTCTCCTGGGCGGAACTGGCTGTGTGGTTCACCCCTGTTAGCTGGTTGGAGTTGGGTACCCTCTGTAATGGGGACGCTGATCAGTCTCAGGAACCATTGCCTCTTCCATCTGTTTGTTCCATGCTGCCAGTAGCTGATTGCCTCTGCTTTAGGTTTGATTTTAGAAATTTAGGCACCTGTGGAGTTGTTAGCTGCAGTGTTGGCGGGGTAGGGCAGGACAGGTGGGCACCTCTGGTGGAGTTTACCTGAGTTTCAGATCCTCCCACCTGGGCAGAGAGACCTTCCCCTGGGCTGAGCTGGCTCTCACTGTTTAGTTACTCTTGCTGTTTTAAAAGAGGCCTCTTAAAAAAAAGAAATTAAAAAAAAAAAAAAGAGGCCTCTTCATCCTTGCTTTTCCTTGGCCTTTTTTATTTCCAGCCTGCACTGGCCCAGTCTATGCCAGAGTCAAAGATGGGACTTCATTCTGGTGGTGGGGGAAGGGCTACCTTCCAAATGCTGCTCTGTGGGTGTGAGTGAGAATATTTTTCATGGAGTACTCACGCTTTCACTGGAATTTTGGCCCATTTGTGCTCAGCCTGCAATCAGCTTCTGTCTGCCACCCATCTGGAGGATTTCTTCCTGGTCGAGGCTGTGTACTGTAGGTGCTTGGCGTGTTGGGCACTCTGCTGGCACCAGTGTGGAAATGGGAGCCGCCCAGAGCTCAAATCTATTTTCTCAAGTTGGCTGCCTTGATTTTTCCTTTCTGTCCAGAATCTCTATACTGTTATAACTTATAAAACTATCTTTCTAGGAGTAAAAGTTTCTCTGGAGTGGTAAAGCTGGGTTCTTGGAGGGAGCTTATATAGGGATCTACTGCTCCTTCTCCATTTTCCTGAACTCCTCCATCTGTGTACTTTTAATACTCCACATAGAGAACCAAGGGACAGGCAACATTTTGACAGTTATTGACAGATCTTTTTATAAGGGACTGCTGATTCTGATTACCATGAAAAGTACCCCTGAATCTAGGCTATAAGCTACCTTGACTGCTCAGATACTCTGTGAGAGCAGTGTACTTACATAATCTGAACCTTAAAAAACTTTAAAATAAAAATCAAAATATCTGAATAACTAAAGTAGATGGAATTATTTTTATGTTGCTTACAATATAACTTATATATTTTAAGTCAGGGAATTAATTTATTTTTTATTTTTCTGTGTCAGTCCTTGGGCCTGAGCCTAGTACCTTGGTGTGCTGTCACGGAAATTTGTTTTTGTTTTGTTTTTGCTAGTCCTGTGGCTTGAACTCAGGGCCTGGGCCCTGTTCACTGTTCCTGATACTCTTTATTCTTTGAGCCATAGTACCACTTTCAGGTTTTTCTGAGTAGTGTATTGGAGAGTCTCACAGACTTTGCTGCCAAAGCTGGCTTTGAACCACTCTCCTCAATTCTCAGCCTCCTGAGAAGCTAGGATTATAGATATGAGTCACTGATGCCTGGCTTCCTGACATATTTGGTTCATGGCTAGTGTTCTACCACTTGAGCCAAAACATCACTTCCAGCTTCTTCCTTCCTTCCTTCCTTTCTCTCTCTTTCCCTCCCTTCCTCCCTCCCTCCCTCCCTCCCTCCCTTCCTTCCTTCCTTCCTTCCTTCCTTCCTTCCTTCCTTCCTTCCTTCCTTTCTTTCTTTCTTTCTTTCTTTCTTTCTTTCTTTCTTTCTTTCTTTCTTTCTTTCTTCCTTTCATTTCCGCTCCCTCCCCCCTTCCCTCCCCTTCTCCTTCTTTCCTTCTTTCCTTTTTCCTTCTTTTCTTTCTCTCTCTTTCATTCTTTCTCTCTCTCTCTCTCTCTCTATCTTTGTCCCTCCCTCCATCCCTCCCTCCCATACTTCCTTCCTATCTTTTTCTGTCCCTTTCTTTCTTTTTGTTGGGGGGGTTATTAATTGGAGTGAATTTGATGAACTTTCCTACCTGTGCTGGGTTTACGTTGTGATCCTCAGATCTCAGCCTACTGGATAGCTAGGATTATAGACGTGAGCCACCAGCACCCAGAAGTACTACTTGTTTTTAGAAGTACATTAATAAGCCCAATAACTAGTATCCTTTTCCACATATCCTAACTTATCAAACATTTTTTCCTGAAATCCTGTTTCATTTACAAGCAATGATTTAAAAAAAGCAAAGTTACACAAATTAGGCATATCAATTGGAGTAAATTTGAGACAATTATATATCCAAGCACTGAAAATAATCTGCAGACATTCAGAAAATGACAATGAATTCCCAGCCTTTTTGTCTGTGTGTTTGTGTTCAGGATTTTGTTTGCCTAAAAAGCACAGTGGAATTTGACTTCTAGCCCAAGCCTTTTTACTTTAGCTTGTTTTTAGGGAGGCTCTCCAGATTTTCTCCTAAGACAGCCTCAGACCTTGATTTTTCTAACCACTGTTTCTACATAGCTGAGGTTACATGTGCTCATCACCAATCCAAGCCCCAAATCTCTAACTTTCAACTCTGTTGCAACATCGTATATTCTTCACTGGAAAAAACAATTCAAGGTCAGTGGTTAATTTCATTGGTATATTAATATTTGATGAATTTTTAAATCCAATCTTTGTAAGATATCGTTTATATGCTAAAGAGAAGCATTCATATACATTGTTCATCTGCATAGAAACGTGATTATAGAAATAAATATTCCACAGAAATCACCACTGATTAAAACTTGTATCTGAATTCCAATAGGTTTCTTTTACTGAATAAGAACTTTATATTTTTCTCCCTTATGAATGTATTCCTTTCACATTCAAGGTATTTGACTATAATTAATCAGAATCTAGTCAGTGAAGTACAATGGTTCTATGGTCATAGTGTCTTCAGTCTAATATTTTTATTTTACTGACTGTCAACAGCACTTCATCTCTTAAGTACATAGAATACCAAATCCAGTGGGTTTTTAGTTTTGTGCCAAGATTATACTGCTTTTCTTAGATTGATAGCCCACTTTGGCATTTGGCTCTTCTCCAACTGTATTTTTGATAGTCACTATTTCACATGAAAGAGAAAGTAATCTTTAGACCTTATCAATATGTGATGACAAACTTGTCTCAAGAAATTTTGTTTCAGGTACTGAGTTTCAGTTTGATCTTATACTGCTCACTGAATCTATTAAAAATGAGAATTTCCATTATTTAAAAAAATCTTAAGTATAAAGGACAAACAGAACATTTGTTTTACATGGACAACATAACAGATTGAAACAAACATTTCTCTCATCTGGCAGATTTAAGATAAAAAATATTATCATTACTTTCTAAGTCCTCTGTGTGGCCTACTAGTTTCTTCTTCTGCTTGAGGCAATCTTGTCTTGAATTTCATGTTTTTAATTCTTTTTCTTTTCTTTGTACTTCCATCACAATAATTATACCCTTGCAGGTCATCTTTTCAGTTTCAAACACATGCATAAATCCTACTACAGGCTTTTATTTTGTGCATTGTTTCTAAGACAAATATTATAATATTCAACTTTACTCATGTTTTTTTCAAAATTGTAATTCATCATTTGTGTCTGGGCAGAAAATTACAGTATGTAACTACTCAAAAACTGCAATAATTAACTTGGTATCATGGCACATACTTTTAATCCCAATGCTTGGAAAGATTTGAAGTTCAAGGCTAGCCAGGATGAAAAAGATACTCATTAGATCTACTATTGGTAAGCATTTGAGTTATTTTTATTATAAATAGTGCTGCTATGAACATTCATATAACTATGGTGCAAAGCATATTTTAAAGAATTTATATAGTATATTCAATTCCTGTAGGTGAATTTTTCCAGGGCTTTTGTCATAAATCGGTGCTGGATTTTGTCGAATGCCTTTTCCACATCCAGAGATATAACCATGTGATTCTTTACCTTGCTCCAGTTGATATGGTGGATTACATTAATAGACTTGCATATATTGAACCAACTTTGTATCCCTGGGATGAATCCAGTTTGATCATGGTGTATGATTTTTTTGATGACCTGTTGAAGTAGATTGGCCAGAATTTTGTTGAGAATTTTTGCATCAGTGTTCATCAGGTAAATCGGTCTATAGTTCTCTTTCCGCGATGAGTCTCTGCCTGGTTTGGGGACGAGGGTTATACTGGCTTCATAGAATATGTTTGGTAGTGAACTTTCTCTTTCAATTTCATTGAAGAGTTTGAGAAATATTGGTGTGACTTCTCTTTTGAAGGCCTTGTAGAATTCTGCTGTGAATCAGTCTGGACCTGGGATTTTCTTGGATGGGAGATCACTAATTGCCATTTCTATTTCAATGCTGGATATGGGTCTGTTTATAATGTTTAAATATTCATGGTTGAGTTTGGGGATATCAAATTTTTTTCTAGAAAATCATCCATTTCTTCCAAGTTCTCAAATTTGTTGGCATAAAGGTTTGCAAAATAGTCCCTTATTGTGTTCTGAATTTTGGTTGTTTCTGTGGTGATGTTAACTGTTTCATCTATGATCTTGTTTATTTGGGTGTGCTGCCTTCGTTTTTTGGTAAGGTTTGCTAGAGGTTTGTCTATCTTGTTAATTTTTTCAAAGAACCAACTCTTTGCTTTGTTGATTCTTTCGATGTTTTCTTTTTCTCTAATTCATTTAATTCTGATTTGATTTTAATTATTTGCTTCCATCTATTGGCTTATGGTTTGGTTTGTTGTTCTCTTTGGAGGAGCTTAAGGTGTTTCCTTAAGTTGTTGAGTTGCTGTTATACATACATACATACATATATATATATATATATATATATATATATATATATATATTCCCTCTCTTTTTCGTATATAATCAGATTTGGTGTCCTTAAGAATGCAATTTCAATATAACAATAAATCATAAGCCCTGTATTCAGTAGTTAATTATTTATTGTTATAACCCTATGAGAAATTTTTGTCCTTACATTAAGTTCTATTTGCATTGGTGGAATTTCTCTATGAACCCCTTCGATTCACTTGGATTGCACAGAGATACCCTGTATCCGATAACCAGTAGTCAATGGAGTCTGGAGGTCCTGAAAGTAAATCAGGAGTGTAAGGTAGGGGTAGTGAAGAAAATAGAGTAAAATGTATGGGGGGGTGATGATTTTGGTTTTGTTTCAGTGAAGTGGAAATGTGGAGACATGTAGAATTGGTAGAAAGAATGATGTTAAAATGATAGACAATGGAGAGTCAGCAGAAAAGTGTAAAGCTGTTAGTCATAGGAAAGTAATTTCAAAGAAAGAGAATGTGAAGAGAGAAACAAAGAAAAATGATACTGGAAAACAAACACACAATACACAAAAAAATTACAAAAAAACCCTAAAAAACAAAACAACAAAACCAATAAAACAAACAAATAAAAACAGAAAAGAAAATACAAACAACATCTCACAAATGAAAAATAGAAAATAAATAATTTCAAAAAATGATTCAAAAAATGGAGTCTTCCTTGTTTGGGTGGGCTCTCTCCAGTCTCTGGTTTCCTTGTGATGGTCTACAGTCTATTTACCTGCTGCTTGGCTGGTTTGACTTGTTTTCAGTTTGGAGGGGGTGGATCTGCTCTGACCTACCTCCCCTATTAGTAGAATCCTGGGGCTCTGTGGTTCGCACAGCTTGCAGGTAGGACTTGGGTGTCCTCTGTAGATGGGGGATACTGAACAGTCTTGGGAACTGTGGCTCCTCCTGTCTACTGTTTGTCCATTGCCTTTAACGCCTAGCTCTTAATAGGCTGCAGACTCAGCAGAGTGGGGAGCCCCTGGCCTGGTTTACCTGCCTGAGAGTCACTAGCCCAGGGGAGGTTCCACCCTTCTGAGTGGGCAGAGCTGGCTGTGTAATTCAGCTCCATTTCCTGCTGGGAATTGGGCTTCCTCTGTGATGGGACTGTTTATCTGTACCAGGAACTGTTTACTCTCCTGTCTGATTGTTCCATGCTGCCCGTAGCTGCTTGCCGCTTTCGGTTTGAATTTAGAAATTCTGGCTGCCGACAAGTAGGCAGCTGCTGAGTCGTCACGGTGTGGCAGGGCTGGGCACCTCGGGCTGAGTTTACCTAAGTATGTGAGCCTGGGCAGGGGTCGTTCTCCTTGGTGGAGCTGGCTTTCACTGGTCTGTCCCTCTTGCCCTTTTCAAAGATGGCCTGCTGTAGTTCCAGTCTGGTCTGACCCTATGCCAGTGTCAAAGATGGTGCTTTACTCTGGCAGTGGGAGAAGGGCTAGCTTCCAGAAGCTTCTCTGTGGGAGGGAGAATGTCTTTCATGGGGTAAATTGTGCTCAAGCTTTCTCTGAGGTTTTGGCCCATCCATGCTCAGCCTGAGATCCGCATCTGTCTGCCGCTGTCTGGAGGATTTCTTCCTGGTTGCTGCTGTGTGCTTTAGGTGTGCAGAATGCCATGTGCTGTACTGGTGCCGGCACTGGCTTGGTGGTGAGATGCTGCCTGCGGCTCAAATCTGTGTTTTTAAGCCAGCAAAGTCGATTTTTCCTTTCTGGCCAGAATCCCTATACTGTTATAACTTACTTGGGCTGTCTTTCTAGGAGTAAAAGTTTCTCTGCAGTGGTAAAACTGGGATGTGGGAGGGAGCTTAGCTATGGTTCTGCTGTTCCTTGGCCATCTTCCCAGAAATTTCTTGAATTTTTTATTTTTGTGATTTCAAAGACATTCTTTTCTACCTTAAGTTCATAAGAATATTTTCTCTATTACTCTTTATTGACATTTTCCCTTTTTACATTTCCATTCTAACTTCTGTGAATTTTTTGTATGTAGTATCAGGTAGACATTCAGTCCCCTTCTACAGAGCTACTTGCAGACCTACTGAGATATTCGTCATTTCCCAATGATCCAGAGTGTTACTTTTGGCATAAATCAAGTGCTTACTTGATTTGTCTTTACTGAATTATTTGACTTTCCAATAAACATAAGGTAAAAAGCTAAAAATTAAATTAAATAGTGGTAAGTAATGAAGCTAGAAATCTTCAACCACATTGTGGTTAAAGTGTTTTTCTTCTATGACCATCTTTTTTTCCTTGTGTAATTTGAGACTATTATTGACATATATACACTTAGAGTTGTTATATCTCCTTGGTAAAAACAGCCTTGTATCATTATGTACATTATGTAGTTACTCCCTTTATTATATTACCATAAAGCACAATTTACTTACTACTGATGTAGACAGCATAGTTTTATTTGAAATGGTATTTTAATACTCTTTCATAATTTTACTTATATTACTTCCCCCTTATGTTTTAGTGGCATTGGTTATGAACAGCCTATAGGTAGATGGAAGCCAATGTTTGACGATAATTGTCTTCTAGGAGGACGATTTAATCCATATACATGTATTTAGATTTATTTTAATTATCTTGTTTTATGACTATATTTGTTTCTATATTTCTATATTTGTTTCTAGTTTCTTTTATTACTTATTTTTCTGTGTCCCATTTATTACTTCTCTCAATCACTTTGAAATTTATATAGTCTTCACCTGTGTCTTAAAAGATACAACAGAAAATTTAACGTTTTGAAAATTTATGAATGCTTAAATTAATCAATCTGTTTAAATTCCACAAATCATCATAATTCTTAGAGCACATTAATATATCTTATTTCTATATAATTACACAAACCATTTATTTATTTAGTTCTGGTTCCATTCCAGGGTGTAAACTAAGGCCCTTGACCTCTCGTTCTAGTTTTTCACTCATCATGAATATTATGTCATAAGAGTCATACCTGCCTTCAACTGACATTTTTTTCTGGTTAACCAGAGGTAGAGTCTGATGGATATTTTTCTTTTGGCTGCCTTTGATCTTAGCATCCTGAGTACCTAGGATTATAGGTATGAGTCATTGGTGGCCAGCAAGATATTTAATTTCTATAGAAACACACCAACACTTTCTTTGCTATTCTTTACTTCCACATTAAGTTTGCTGTGTGTAATAATTTTACTTCTGATTAAAGGATTACCTTTGAAATTTTCATGATAGTCTGTTATATTGGTACAAATATTATAAATGTCAATAAATTTTTGTTAGCTTCAAATTGTTATTCTTGTATCTAAATTTCAAAATATGTTGCTCCTAGAAGTGTTTTCCTAGGTTGACGTGATTTTTCCTGAGACCTCTCAAAACTCAGCTATCAGTATATCTACACTTTTTAATATGTGGTTTGTCTTGCCTTTTATATTCTACTTTTTCTTGGGTTTGTCTTTGTGATATTTTTGACTTTCACAATCATGCCTGTAAGATGGATATTTTTATGTAAATACTGAGATTGATCATGCTTGTGGAACTTCTAGATTATTGTCCTTTTTTTGGTTGATTCTCACTCATTAGATATTTTTACATTAAATAATTTCTGCCTATGGAACTCTAACTATATGGTTAGCAAAACATTTGATTCCATACACTGTCTCTCCTTACACTTTCTTTGTATTTTTTTATTCTCTGTATTTGTCCATGTGGCACACCAATGATTTTTTAAATTTCTTCTAGCTATTTTTTTCAGTTTTTAACATCTTTCTTTGTTGTTAACTCTATTTAGTGACATTACTCATTACTGAGATTTTTTAAAGGCTATAAAATTGCTATCATCTGACATTGCTTTATTCCTTTTAGATAAGTTTGCCACTTACTATATTGCTATGTTTCATTTTTAATTTTGAAATAGTAAATACAAGTATTAATTATGTTTTCTAGTTCCAATTTCTGAACGTTTGATGAGTTACTATTCTGTTGATTATTTCTGGTTGTTTTCAGCAGTTGTATTTTGTTTTCAAATTTTCCTTTTTCTTTTTCTTCTTTTGAGAGGCCCTGGTACTTTGATGGTCAAAAAAGCAGATGTGGAAATCCCGTGAACTAGAACTTCTTCTCTTTCTTATTTGGGGGTAAAAAATCAAGCAGATTGTTACTTTGTTGCTCCCTATTTTTCAGTAGTCTGAGGAATAGTATGCTTAACATTATAATAATGTTTACCTTATTCTAATTATGTCTAGTTTTAGTATTTCCCATATATAAATATACCCCAGGTATTAGTGAGTCATTGGAATAAAAAACAATTTGCTTATTAATAAGTAACATAAATTTGCATACATAAGTACGTACCTATAGTTAGTTATATGATGTGTCATTTTCCTGTGATTTATTGACTAGAGGAAAGATAAGCAGAATTATTAAATGACACTAGAAATAATGTTTAACTGATTGATATGTTATATAATTGGAACCTCTCTTGTGTTTAAGACAGTGGGGTTAAAATAAAATACCAGGCCTCTGGACTCCTCGTGCTAGTGGTTTGTTTCACTGTTCCCTTCTGCTGCCGCTGTCCCGAGGAGCGGGAAGCCATGGGTGCCATGTGCGCCACCCAAGATCAGGATGTGTAGTGGTTCTGGCGACTGTCTACAGCTGCTCCTCCCACATCCCTGGGGGTTTTCAGATTCTGAAAATCCCACTGGAGCTGTAAAAACACTGTTCTGGCCAGGCACCAGTGGCTCATGCCTGTCATCCTTGCTAGGCAAGAGGCTGAGATCTGAGGATCGCAATTCAAAACCAGCCTGAACAGGAAATCCTGTGAGACTATGTATCCAACACAGTCAGAAAAAGCTGGGTTGAAACAGTGGCCAAAGTGGCAGAGCACCAGCTTAACCAGCAAGCAGAGCAGGGTTGAGACTCTCACTTCAAATCCCAGTACAATTGAAATAAACCAAAAAGACTGGAAGACTATACCTCTAAGAGTCAGCCCTGTTGTGTTAGCTTGCCAATCTATTCTGCCATATCTCTATCAGCAAGACTTGGTCCAAAGTCTTCCATTTCTGGGCAGATTCATCATTCATGAGATTGAAAGCTGTTGACCAATAGAGAGATGAGAGGTTGTAAGAAGAGAAATAGACCCTTGTCAGAAGGTAGGTATTAGCTGGATCTGGTTGTGGCTACCAAAGAGAATGAAGGAGGCTGAACATGGTTTGAAACAGATATTTTTCCTCTCTCTCTCTTCTGGTTATGGAGTTTGAATTCAGGGCCTAGGTACTGTCCCTGAGCTTTTGCTCAAGGCTAGCACCCTATCACTTTGAGCCACAGGGCCATTTCTGGGTTTTGAGTGGTTAATTGGAGATAAGCATCTCTCCAGGACTTTTCTCCCCAGACTGACTTTGAACCAGATCCTCAGATCTCAGCCTCCTTGAGTAGCTAGGATTACAGGTGTGAGTTGCCAAAGCCCAGCTGGTGTCAGAAATTTTTATCTTCCTCATCTCTATCTCCTGGGATTACAGAATGAATAAAAAAGCCCAGCTGTTCTTTTAATATTGGATTGTGGTGATGTTTTAAAAGTTAAATTAAGAATAATAAATGCAGATACAAACATTTGACTCTGCCCTGTATATATAATTATTTCAGTGTATGAGATGAAGTCTAAACAAGGTGTAGTGTACACATCTGTACTCCTAGCACTTGGAGAGGTAGAGACAGGGGGATCTTGAGTTCAAGGCCAGCCTGTGCTATATAGTGAGTTGGATGTTAGTCCAGTGTAAAAAAAAATAAAGCAAAAATTTTTCTCAAGCATCTGTTATTCCATATCTTGTAATATATTTCAGCTGGGTACAGGTACACATGCATAAGCTTAGACAAAGATGTTAGGTATGTTGACTTGAAGGTACAACCCTGCATTGTTGTTATAAATTAAAAGACTGTATTTAGCAACTGACTAAAGAAAAGGTAAAAGCAGTTTGGGAAAGTATTGGTCTGTGTAGTCATTTGTATCAAGTAGGTTCACTGTGATGCTTCTGCATTCTCTAGACACAGCCACTAGCTGGGCACTAGTGGCTCACACCTGACCCTGGAGTTGCTCAGGAGGCTGATATCTGGGGATTACAGTTTGAAACCAGCCCAGGTAGGAAAAGTTCATGAGGCTTTTACCTCCAGTTAATCGGAAAAAAAACAGAGTGGAGCTGTGGCTCAAGTAGTGGAATGTTAGCCTTGAGTGAAAAAGCTAAGGGGCTGCACTGAGACCTTGAGTTCAAGCCCCAGTACTGGCACACAAAATAAGTAAAATAAAAGGTATCATGGGTTGTCATGTCTGGATATCAGAATCCAAGCAATTCTTGCAATGTAGAAATTTCTCATTAATATATTAGTTAAAGGTAAAAAATGATAGCAACAGTAAGGGACACAAAATTGGCATATGTAATTGTCACAGTGTAAGGTGATATCACTGTATGACGGCTGAGAAAGATGATGAAGACTTTAATGTTATCTTTGAACTGTGTCACATCGCACACCACATGACAACCAATGAGGGACATAATATGTCATGGTGTTATGTAAGATAACATGTGATCACCAAGGGAAGGGAGGGAGACCAATTGTCAAAAAGGATGTCATCAGTGACCTAGAGGAGAACATTGAGCTGTGTGTCCCTGCCTGTCCCATGTCCTATGGAGCACCTTCTGATAGCCAGCAGCAGGAATGCAGACTAGAGTGGCAGATTTTCACTCTGTCCCAAATCCATCAGGTGGCAGTCCAGAGGTGGCATGCATACAACGAGCTCCAGTACATCACGGGAAGCTGTGACATCATCTGTGACATTCTAACATTTAGGGCTGCAACCCTGTGATACTGCCATAATAGGACTGAGGAATATGTCACTCAGCCTTGTGGCTTAGGAGTGTCCTTGCTCTGAATAATATATAAGGCCAGGCAGTAGAGAAGAGATGGAGCACCGGATTGACAAGTTTATATCACTAGGTAATATAAAATACTGTATGTCAGCTGGTGGTGCGAGAGGCAGACAGGAAAAAATAAAAATAAAATACTACTGTAACAATTTTGGAGACTAAGTTATATTTCTAGTTTTTATTTTAGCAAGAAAATACCCGAGAGTGTTGCATCATGCCTGAAATTCCAGCTATACTGGAGCCCAATGAGGAAGATTTCAAGTTTGAGGACCAGATAAGATATTGTGTCAAAAAAAACCTGAAAATAGGCTTGGTTGTAGCTCAGTGATAAAACATTTGGCTTATCATGCACCATGGGTTCAGTCATTACTACCACCAAACAAAGTATAATGTTTAAAATAATATATACCTATATCTATGCAATTTTATGTAGGAAAATATATTATTATAAAAGAGTAAAGGTAAAGACCATTCATTCTGAAAATGAGATACTGCATATGATGACCATCTCAAATTTTAACTTTTGTAATTTTACCATAGACTAGTAAAGAGCAGAGACATTAGCCAGAAGCATGGAGTGAATTTAAGAATCATTATGCAAGAAGCCAAATCTGAAACTTTCAAATTTAGGAGTTAATTTCCCATTTAAATCAGTTAATTTCTCTGTTTAAATAATACACTTTGTCGAATCCTGTTCATCCCTTAATGCATGTTACCAATTGCAGGATTATTAATGATAAAATCTGGCTTTATGAGAAACAATCTATTGCTTCTATTTTAGGAAAATTAAGAAAAATCATACCTCATGCATACAGACCAGTAATTTTTCCCTTATGGAAAGTAGACTGTAATTAAGCAAATATTGTCAATTTTCTTTTAACTTTTAGAATTAGATCCTCAGAAGCCTCAGGCTTCTATGGTATAATCAGCAGGATTATACCATAAACTTACTGTCCTTGCTGCATAATGCAAGCTCTGGGAAAATAAGCCCAGTTACTTCTAATATTTTCTCACCATGCTTGTAAAAACAGAATACCTTAAGTCCTTTTCTATAGTTGTGTCAATTTGGGCATTAAAGGGCAGAAATGGCTTTCCTCTCTTTCATTATATTTCCTTCCTTTGGTATCAACAGATAGATGAAAGCCTTTCCCACTGCTTTACCTTGTTTTTCTGACCAACACTTTTCTCATGAGACGTGGTAACTGCTCATCTTTCTTATTTGCCTGATGGAAAAATCAGGCAGATTGTATTTTTTCTTTCTATTTTCAAATAGCCTGAGGAATAGTATATTAAGTATAAGAATAAGATTGTCTTTTTGTTCTAATTATCAAGAGCCCACTGGTCCTTCCACTTCTGCCCCCATCCAACTCTACCACAGACATTTGGCAAGAAATTTATTATGTCCTAGACTTTGATGGGAGCCTTTGCTGACATTAGTTTTGCCTCTGTAATACAATAAAACGTGCTGCTCTACCTCCTGGTGGGTAAAGACCTCATTAACTTCATTCTAATTGTGCAAGTTTACTTCATGGACACTGAAATAAATGGAAACAAGAGCAAATTCAGCTGGACTGCAATGCTCATTCGAACCCCACTTTTATGATTTAAGTTCTAATAGGAATTATTCAAACTTTTCTGGATGTGAAGCTAAAATAATTCTGTCAATATACTGTGCAAGAGTAAAAAAAAGACAAGTTTGTGTGTGGTACATCGAAAGTGTTTAAGTCATTAGCAAAAAAGATGAATTGTGTAGCTCAATCATATTGCTTAAATACATACAAGGCAACTGCCTTAGTTTTTTTACCTGCCAATAAACAAATATTTATTTTTGGACTCATAATTCTACTCCAATACTATAAACTTATAAGCTCTTGCTAATATCATATTGTCTTGATTGTAGTTTTTTCTCCTTCCTTCCTTCCTTCCTTCCTTCCTTCCTTCCTTCCTTCCTTCCTTCCTTCCTTCCTTCCTTCCTTCCTTCCTCCTTTCTTTTTCTTTCTTTCCTTTTTGCTTTGGTTTATTTCATTCCATTGCTGTTTTTGATTTCTGTACCTTTTATCTTCTATATAAATTTATCTGATTTGAGGAAGGAAAGGGGAAGCACAGAAATGGTGCAACTAAGGGTGAGGCAATTCAACAGTGAAACCCACTAGACACTATGCTGGAAATGAACTACACAACTTAGGAGGAGGGAATTTGGGAGTGGAAAAAACTGGGAGGGAAGGTGAGAAGGGGTGACACTGTTCAAAAGAAAATGTACTCTTTGCCTGAATTACTTAACTGTAACCCCTTGTAATCACCTTTACAATAAAAAAACAACAACAAGATTTTCTTTTCTTTTTGGGGGGGGAGGGGCTCAGTCATGGGGCTTGAACTCTGGGGCTTGGGCACTGTCCCTGAGCTCTTCATGTCCTTGAGCTCTTCAAGTCAAGGCTAGTGCTCTACCACTTGAGCCACAGTACCACTTCCAGTTTTCTGGTGGTTAATCAGAGATAAGAGTTTCACACCCTTTCCTGCCAGGTCTGGCTTTGAACTGTGATCCTCCGATCTCAGCCTCCTGAATAGCTAGGATTATAGGCGTGAACCACCTCCAAGCTAAGAAATAGTTTTTTAATTAGGTAATTTAATCATAATATCTTTTTTGATTCCACAAAATTAATATGTTTATCGAATGTAGACTTTATCTCCTCTTTGATTATATTTCTTGTTTTTAAGCATACAAATATCAATTTCATCAGTTTGCTAAATTCAAAGCATCAGATAATAACTTAAATGTTGCTATAAGGATCAAATATATTATTTGACATATTGAATAGTCTTTTTCTCCTGATGAATTGCAACTCTAAAATGAGGTTTTGAAGAATTCTTTGTCTTAGATCTTCCATTAACTAGCCTATATGTCTCTTATTATGTTTCTGACAAAGTTTACTTTTCCAAGTTATATTAGCCTAGAGCAGAATTTTCTAAATATTTACTTTAAATATTTCATTGTTATTATAAAGCTGATGTACAGAAGGGTTACAATTACAATAGTTACCTAACAAGTATAATTCTTCTCAAACAATGTCACCCCTTACCTTCTTCTCAGTTTTTTTCCTCCAATCCCCACCTACAAGCTGCACAGTTCATTTTTGTTATTGCAAAGGGGTTACAGTTATTTAACTGTGGAAATGAGTACAGTCAAACAATGTCAAATATTGCTATCCCTTCCCTCATTTTGTCCTATTATTCTATCCACCGCACTCCACTCCCCACCAAGATGTGTAGTTCATTTCCAACATTGTGTCTTGTGAGTACTATTGCATTGGTTCACCCTTTGTCCTTTGTCTCACCATTTCTGTGATTATCCTTCTTACCCCAAATCAGGTAAACTTGTCTATAGTATAAACTGTGCTGAAAAAAACAAACAGTGACACAGGTAGTAAACCAAAGGAAACAATAAATCCTGAAAGAACAAAGAAATAACTGCATATGGTACAGTAAGAATAAAATCCTCTTGTTTCCATATCTTGTAGTTCATTTCAATCATCATCATTGTGTAAGGTCATATGTACATAGCTAGTGAGATATTGTGATCCTCTGCTAGAACTATCCTAGACATATACTAATTATTACAAATGGTGGAAACCAGGAAGCCTATATTTCTTTGAATCTAGCATACTATACTTAATATGATTTTTCCCAAGTCTTTGCATTTCCTTTTTTTCTTGGCCAGTCCTGGGCCTTGGACTCAGGGCCTGAGTGCTGTCCCTGGCTTCCTTTTTGCTCAAGGCTAGCACTCTGTCACTTGAGCCACAGTGCCACTTCTGGCCATTTTCTGTATATGTGGTGCTGGGGACTCGAACCCAGGGCCTCATGTATATGAGGCAAGCTCTCTTGCCACTAGGCCATATCCCCAGCCCAAGTCTTTGCATTTCCTTACGAATGGGACGATGTCATTCTTTCTGCCTGAAGCACAGAATTCCATTGTACATATATACCACATTTTCTTGATCCCTTCATACACTGAGGGGTATCTGAGTTGATTCCATATCTAGGTGTCTAGTATTACTGCTTTATTTGTTCATCTCTTGTTCCTCCATTTCTGTGCCTCTCCCTTATCCTCTCAAAGATCTAAATATTTGTTTAAGATGCTAGTGTATTATATGAAGGAGGAAATAAAATTCTAATAAATTTCAGAGTACTTGTGGCTCATCCTCTGTAATCTGGGCTATTCAGGAGCCTGAAATCTGAGGATTGTAGTTTAAAGTCAGCCCACACAGGAAAGGTGAAATTCTTGTCCAATTAACCACTTGAAAACAGGAAGTGGAAGTGGAACTGTGGTTCAAAGTGTTAGAGGGTTAACATTGAGCAAAAAGGCTCAGAGACAGGGCCCAGGTCCTGAGTTCAAGTCCCAGAACTGACAAAAAAAATCAAATCATCTTAGAAAGTACTTGGTCAAGCAAATATAAACAACAGGTATGCATATGCCCATTCATTCATACATTCATTGGAGGAGCACTCATGTCCAGGTACTGTTTCATATACATTCAACAATACAGAAAAAAATCTTTGACATCATGCCCCTTTAATTTTGGTGTACATAGGTAAATAATAAAACGTGAATTTAAAGCATTGATTTTAGGTAGAGAAACTGTTTTGAAGCATATTAAATCAGGAGAAGTGATACATAGTGAGATTAGATATTTCTTTTAGATATGATGTAAACAAGCCTCTCAGAGAAAGTACTACTAGAGCATATACTTAAATAAAACAAAGCTAGACTTGCCATGATAGGGAAGAGTAAAAATAATTTCATGTTTAAAGGATTTTATAGGGGAAATTGCTTGATATATTTGAGGAGCAACATGAAAATTAATATTTCTGGAGTACAATATTGAGATAGGGATGGAGAAGAGCTCTAAGACACAAAGGATAACTAGATATGTAGAGTTTCTTAAACCATAAAATGTATTTTAGGCTATATTATTAGGAGAATTCTCAGTGATTTAAACATTTTAATATGCTACTATACAATGTGAAGCAATGCCTCTCCTAAAGTTATATAACCATGATTTTCCTCTATATTTTGTCTCTCAATCTAGCACTTCCTTGAAAAGAAATTAGGGTTTGGACCTGATGCTTCTTCATCACTAGTTTTAGGTGGAAAACATGAATTGGTATGAATGACTAACATGTAAAGTACAAAGAACTCAGCTCACAGTTTTACTTGAATGCCTACATTCTGGTATTTGTATGAGTTCCATTTCAATCCCTTTTTTCAAACATAATTCACTTTAAATTTCCTTTGAAATAAATGAGCCAATTCATCTTAATGAGAGTTTTTAGGGGAAAAGAAACTTAGGAAGACAGTCTTTTTAAATATTGAAACACTTGCTATTTTTATTGAAATGTTTTTTCTTCCTCTTTTCACAGGCATTTTAGATTCAAGAGCCATGTAATGACTTGTTATTTTCTATTACAAATTAAAAATTCTCTTAGTGCTCTCTAGAATGATTCTCTCTTTTTTTTGCCAGTCTTGGAGCTTGAACTTCCTCTGAGCACTGTCCCTGGCTTCTTTTTGCTACCACTTGAGCTACAGCATTACTTCTGGCTTTTTCTATATATGTGGTGCTGAGGAATTGAACCCAGGGCTTCATGTATATGAGGGAAGTACTCTACCACTAGGCCACATTCCCAGCCCCATAGAATGATTTCTTTTTTTTTCTTTTTTTCTCTTTTTTTTTTTTTTTTTTGGTTTCTTTAAATATATATATATATATATATATATATATATATATATATATATATATATTCAAACTGAATTGCAGAGAGGTTGCAGTTTCATACATTAGGCATTGGATACATTTCTTGTACTGTTTGTTACCTTTTTCTTCTTGGTTCTTGTGAAGCATTTTTAATTAAAGCATGAATGAGAGTTGCGTATTAAAATAATGTTCTCTATTATTCTTCCAAATCCTTTACGCATCTGCAGCTAAAATCTCTTGGAAATGTCAAGGTACAAGAAAGGGAATTCATAAGTAAACATATATGTATATATATGTGTATATATATATATTAGTGTATATTTGTTGGTTTTGATGTTAACCTCTCAAGTTGTGGAAAAGTAGTAACATAATTTTAACTAGAGATTGTGAAAGCTAGTAGGAAGTAGAGGGAGTCAATTATTACAGGGGCAGAAACTTGAATAAAATGAAGAAGAAAATTATGCCATGATGGGGAGTAGTGTTTTTTTAAAGTAGAAGCAATGGAAAGTTTACTTAAATCCATGTCCCAGGAACCACTAAGAACAGGAATTTGGAAGCTAAAGTTTATTTACAGAGCATCTCAAGAAGCCACAATTATGGTGATATATTTCTTGTTTCTGAAACAAAAGCAGAAATGACTTTAACATTTCTTCAGTGTGTATTTTTCTGGCCCTAGCTAGGAAGTCATAACTTCATACTATAAATTAGAACTGGTCCTGCTGGAAAAGGAGGTGAAAAATGCAACCAAGATGGTAAGCTTGGCTGCTGCTTTGAGTTCAATGTGCATATATGGAAAGTGTTTTCTTGGCATTACATTGTCACATGGATGGCTGAAAGCCACAGCCTCCCACTCAAATGTCTAAAATAGAATACACAAGATCTATCATGGCTGAAAATTGTCCTCTTCATATCTTCCTAATTTTCTGTTCTGTTCCAATATGCTTGTTGTTACATAAGGAAAAAAGTTACCCTTGATTCCTCTATGTTGTTTCTACATCTAATCCTTCACAAGTCCCATTAATTTTACCTCTTCTTAAATATCTCTTGAAACTATCCATTTACTTCCATTTCCAACTAAATAAACTATTCAAACTTGCACCCATTTTACCTTGGAATAAAGCAATAACCTTTTTTAAATGTTCAATTTTAGTTAAGTTATACTTTATTCCTTATCAATTTATAACAGTCAAATCAACAGGAGAATGGACAAACTGGTAGGGCAACAACATAGATGAATCACAGGTATTGGGGCTAATTTGAAAGTTACTAACATATAATACTATTTAAATATTATTATCCATGATTCCATGTTTTGAAGTAGTATAGTGGGTAAACTAACCTAGGATGATAGAAATTAGATCAGTGAATGCTTTTACAAGTTAGAAATCTGCTGGTAAAGCATATAAGGAAATGTTCTGTCTTGATGGAAATGTTTTGTTACCTAGTATGAACTAATCAGCACTGAAAGATGGAATATTTAAGATATCAATATTTTGTTGTATGTAAATTATGCTTCAATGAAAACAATATATGTCAGATAATTTACCATTCTACCCTCCAACAAATTCAATGGTTTCTTTGTTGTTAAGATTAAGTCTAATTATTTTATTTCAGCCTGGCATTATTTGTTATTAAGTCTAATTATTTTACTTCATCCTGGCATTCCCTCATATTCCCACCATATTTCACTTAATTATTTAGTGTTCATTTTATAAATTTTAGATCAAATATCACTTTTTGAGAGAACCTTTCATTGAACATGCTCAGTCAAATAAACCTTGTTACTAATCTCATTTAAACATCTTTTTCGGTCTTTAAAATACTTATAGTATTTTTCTTAAATATTTTTGTTAACAAAGTCTTTCTTGATCACTAGAGTATTATCTTCATTCTGAGAGAATATGTTTGTCCTTAATATATGAATGTGTTTGTTCATAATTTTGTTTGAGAGTACACGATAGTACCTTGGACCTGCTACATAGTCCATATTTGCTGAATGATTAAGTAATTGAGAAATGAGTTACTGATTTCTTGCATTTTCCATAGGATAGAGGACTCTTTTTTTTTTTTTTTTGGCCAGTCCTGGGCCTTGGACTCAGGGCTTGAGCACTGTCCCTGTCTTCTTCCCGCTCAAGGCTAGCACTCTGCCACGTGAGCCACAGCGCCGCTTCTGGCCGTTTTTTCTGTATATGTGGTGCTGGGGAATCGAACCTAGGGCCTCGTGTATCCGAGGCAGGCACTCTTGCCACTAGGCTATATCCCCAGCCCAGGACTCTTATATTACATGAAATAATAATGATAAAAAATGAATAAAATTATTTGGAAAAGTTTAGGAGTTGAAATTGATATTAACATGTGATAATTTGGAGTAAAAAAAGAAGGTAGAGCAAAACCTTAATGCCTTCCTCACCTATTTTTCTTACATTTTATGGAGCAGTATAAGAGGAACAATAACTGAAACATAAGAAACACAGGAAACACAACCAAGCAATATAAAAATTAAGAACATGTAGAAGTGCTAGCAAAACTTTTTATTTTCACCAGCTGTGAGAAACATTCAATCATTGGCTAGGCTATCTCAGAAGGCAGAGAGTTTTCTTCCAGAAACTATGTATGCATCATGTGGTCCATCATCTGTGAGTGATGTTACAAATGATTTCCTATTTTGAATAGGAAATACTATGACTTTTCTTCTGTCTCCAAAGTGTCATGATTTTAACAAATTTTTTTATCTTTCAGACACTGATTATCTAGCAGAGAAGAGAAAGTGTAAAAGGAAAGGAGTATTGTATGCATGGCCATAGATATATAAATGAACTACTTAATTTGAGAGGGGAAAGGTCACTGGTTTCTATGGAAAATAATAAAGCTTTTTATTTAAGAAAGTAGCATATGAGCCAGGGTTAAGGGTAGAAAAAATCTTCAATGGCAACAAAAGAGAGAGAAACATGGTTCACAGTAAAATAAGCAGTCATGGTAAAGTGATGGTAGTCAGATATTAATTCAAGGAATAGCAGTTTAGAATGGTCAAAACATAGTATGTAAAATTGAACCATGACACCATCAATTTAAAATTTGTGAGGGTCCTTAAAAATAATGTAGTAAAATTTCATTCATTTTATAGAAATAAGTTCAAGCCCTCAAACATTAATTGAATTGCCATTGTTTCCTTGATATTAGGAGCTAAACATTACCTAGAACTTAAGTTTATTTATTTCTAAAACCAACTGTTTGATAGGGTATGTTCCACATCTATTCTCTACCATATTGCCACTGTCAGACTTGTAATACCAATGAGTTCCAGATTAATGCATTGTGTTTTTTACCTGACAAAAGATATATAGAAAGATTTTGAAAAAAAATGAGTAAATAAGAAGGCTACAACTGTTTCACAAATACTCCTCTCATGCATGAATAAGCAAATAGAAATGCCAAATGAGAAATGTATTTGGGATTAAAGCTGAGTTAAGCAGGACTATCATAATTATATTTTATTAGAATTATTCACTATGTGTGAAATATAAAGACTAAAGATCAGGAGAGTTGTTAGGTCTGGAAAAAGAGATCTGGAAGTCATCCGAATAAAAGTGATAGTATAAACCAAGACAGAAATGCCCTTTAAAAAGGAAAGTATAATAAAAAGTGGAGAGGCAAAGGAATATTCACAGTTATGTGTGAATTGTGAATAAAGACCTGATATAAAATGTGCTTAAAAATGAGGAAGGAAGATGTGTATTTACTTACCACATAAATCCAAGTTTTAAGAAAGATGGTCTTTAGGATATTACTATACAATAGACAAAGAAGGAGGAACGTGCATATTAAATGAAGAGACATCCACAAAGACTTGGAACAATACTTATGGACTCACAATAATAGTTTGACCCAGGCACAGGAAGAAAATCTTGGCTTTTTTTCTCATTCAGTGGAATTGGGTGCCATCAGGGTCCACCGCCAAACACAGGGTCCTAAGTATATCCTAAAGGTGCTTAGGGAGCTGTCATATCTGTCACCTAACAGCAGCTGCAGCATGTTACACAAGAGAAAGTAGATGTTTCATTTTATCTATATAGGGACTGTCTATATGTCCCTATATAGAGGGCAATTGAATGATATGCTGCTGTGAGATATTCTGTCTGGATTGAATTTCTCTGACAGCTATTCTACTCTTCACTCGGTAGTTTCAATTGATGGGGTATAGGACTCACCATAATCTTCCAAAGACTCCCCTCTGCTATTTCATCCTTTTTATTCTTTTCTCTTTTGATTTGTTTTCTTCCTTTCTTTCTCTCTTTCTTTCCCTTCCCTTCCCTTCCCTTCCCTTTCTTTCCCTCCCTCCCTCCCTCCCTTCCTTCCTTCCTTCCCTCCTTCCTTCCTTCCTTTCTTTCTTTCTTTCTTTCTTTCTTTCTTTCTTTCTTTCTTTCTTTCTTTCTTTCTTTCTTTCTCTCCCTCCCTTCCCCTCTCTCTTTTTATCCTTCTTTCTTCTTCTTTTTCATGAAATAAATACAATATACTCAATAGTGATGTTTGCTATGGTATCCTATGGTATAACTAAGGAAAACTTTAATAGGATTATAAGTAAACCTTTTGTTTTATTTAATTTTGCTGGAATTAAGTGTTTCACACCCTTCCTGATTAAAATTCTTAAGTATCTCATGAAATTGATATTAAATATACATAATTATTGTAATGGAAATATAGCACCATCCTTTCACACTACAATAATCTAAGTCCTGGAGCACCCTTAACTGTCACATCTGGAAGAATTAGAGAATGCAGTCATAATATTCTATACATATGCTACAAAACTAGGAAAATTGAGGGAAATGTTTGGGTGGGAAGGGAGGGAGGGAAGAGAATGATGAAAGGGATGATACTGATCAAGATGCATTGTACTTATCAACTGACATGTTGAAGGTTACATCCGTATATCTACTTAAACATAATTTGAAAAACAAATAAA